>NW_024749174.1:0-11196 GCF_018991925.1 Homarus americanus
TCAATGTACTTCGTTCAATTTACGTGGTAACAGATCAGGTGTGGGGTTAGAAGGTCCCAGGTGTGGGGTTAGGGTCCCAGTGTGGGGTGGGGAGGTCCCAGGTGTGAGGTGAGGTCCGGTGGGGTGAGGAGGTCTGGTGTGGGTTGGGGTCCATGGTGTGGGGTGGGGTCCCAGGTGTGGGGTTGAGGGTCCGGGTGTGGGGTGGGGAGGTCTCAGGTGTGTGGGTGGGGAGGGTCGTTGGTGTGTGGGTTGGGAGGGTCCTGGTGTGGGGTTGGGAGGGTCCCAGGTGTGGGGGTGAGGGTCCCGGGTGTGGGGTGAGGAGGGTCTGCTGGTGTGGGTTTGAGGTCGCAGATGTGGGTGAGATCGCGGTTGTGGGTTGAGGAGGTCCCTGGTGTGGGGTTGGAGGTCCCTGGGTGTGAGGTGAGGTCTGGGTGTGGGGTGAGGTCGCTGGTGTGGGTTGAGGTGGCAGGTGGGGTCAGGTGTGAGGTGAGGTCCCTGGGTGTGGGGTGGGGGTTCGCAGGTGTGGGGTGGGGAGGTCCCTGGTGTGGGGTGGGGGAGGTCCCAGGTGTGGGTTGGGAGGGTCTGCTGTGGGTTGGGGAGGGTCCTGGTGTGGGATGGGGAGGTCCCTGGTGTGTGTGGGATGAGGAGCGTCCCAGGTGTGGGGTGGGGAGGGTCCCAGGTTGGCAGGTGTGGGTCCCAGGTGGGGTTGAGGTCCCAGGTGTGGGGTTATGAGGTCACTGGTGTGGGATGAGGTTCAGGTGTGGGCAGGAGGTCCCAGGTGTGGGTTAGGTTCCTGGTTGGATGGGGTCTGCAGTGTGGGTGGGGTCCTGGTGTTGGGTTAGGGTCCCAGGTGTGGGTTGCAGGGTCCCAGTGTGGGGTTGAGGGGTCCCGGGGTGTGGGGTGGGGGGGAGGGTCCTGGTGTGTGGGGTTGGGGAGGGTCCTGGTGTGGGATGAGGGAGGGTCCAGGGTGTGGGGTTGGGAGGGGTCCCTGGTGTGGAATGGGGAGGGTCTGGTGTGGGGTGGGGATCCTGGTGTGGGGTTGGGAGGTCAGGTGTGGGATGGTGGGTCAGGTGGGGGTTGGGGTTGGGTGTGAGGTGGAGGTTCCAGGTGGTGTGGGCAGGGGTGTGGGTTGGGAGGTCTGGTGGTGGTCAGGGGTGTGGGGTTGGGAGGGTCCCCAGATGTGGGGTTAGGAGGTCCCTGGTGTGGAATGGGGAGGTCCTGATGGGGTGGGAGGTCCCTGGTGTGGGGTGGGGGTCCCAGGTGTGGGTTTGGAGGGTCTCTGGTGTGGGTTGAGGGTCCCGGTGTGTGGGGTGGGGAGGGTCCTGGTGTGGGGTTGGGGGGTCCAGGTGTGGGTTGAGGTCCGGTGTGGGTTGAGGTCGGTGTGGGGTTGAGGGTCCAGGTGTGTGGGGTGAGGGTCCCAGGTTCTGAGGATGAGGGGTCCCTGGTGTGGGGTTGGGGTCCCAGGTCTGGGTTGGGAGGTCCCAGGTGTGGGGTTGTGAGTCCCGGGTGTGGGTGGGGTCCAGGTGTGGGTTGGGGAGGTCCTGGGTGTGGGGTTGTGGGGTCCCAGGTGTGGGGTGAGGGGTCCCAGGTTCCTGAGATGGGAGGTCCTGGTGTGGGGTGAGGAGGTCCCAGGTCTGGGTTGGGGAGGTCCCAGGGTGTGGGGTGTGGGGTCCCGGGTGTGGGGTGGGGAGGGTCCCAGGTGTGGGATGAGGGTCCCTGGTGTGTGGGGTTGGGGAGGTCCCAGGTCCAGGTTGAGGTCCCAGGTGTGGGATGAGGTGGGTCCTTGTGGTGGTGGATGGAGGTCCCAGGTCTGGGGTTGAGGGCCAGGTGTGTGTGGGGTTGGGGTTCGGGTGTGGAGTGAGGAGGGTCCTGGTGTGGGATGAGGTCCCTGGTGTGTGGGATGGGGAGGTCCCAGGTGTGGGGTTAAGGTCCCAGGTGTGGTTGGGGAGGTCCCTGGTGTGGGGTTGGGGTCCCAGGTGTGGTGTTGGGGAGGTCGCAGGTGTGGGGTGGGGAGGTCCCTGGTGTGGGATGGGGAGGGTCCCGGGTGTGGGGTTAAGAGGTCCCAGGTCTGGGTTGAGGTCCTGGTGTGGGATGAGGTCCCTGGTGTGGGTTTGAGAGTCCCAGGTGTGAGCAGGCAGGTGTCAGGTGTTTGGGTTGGGGAGGTCCCAGGTGTGTGGGGTTGGGGTCAGGTGTGGAGTGGAGGGGTCCCAGGTGTGGTCAGGGGGTCCGGGTGTGTGGGTTGGGGAGGGTCCCAGGTGTGGGGTGGGGAGGTCCCAGGGTGTGGGGTGGGATGGTCCCCAGGTGTGTGTGGGGTGGGAGTGGGTCCCAGGTGTGGGGTGAGGGGGGTCCCGGGTGTGGGATGGGGAGGTCCAGGGTGTGGGATGGGGTCCCGGGTGTGGGATGGGGAGGGTCCTGGTGCATGGGGTGAGAGGTTTCTGGGTGTGGGGGTGCAAGGTCCTGGTGTGGGGTATGGAGGTCCTGGTGTGTGGGGTGAGGTCCCAGGTGTGGGGAGGTCCTGGTCAGGGTGGGGGACGCAGTGTGTGGGGTTAGGAGGGTTCCAGGTGTGGGTGAGGTCCTGGTGCGGTGGGGTCCTGGAGTGTTGGGTGCAGGTCCTGGTGTGGGGTGGGGTCATGGTGTGGGGTGGGGTGGGTCAGGTGTGGGTTGAGGAGGTTCCTGGTGTGGGGTGGGGAGGGTCCCAGGTGTGGGGTGGGGAGGTCAGGTGTGGGGGTGGGGAGGTCCCGGGTGTGGGGTGGGGAGTCAGGTGTGGGTGAGGTCCCAGGTGTGGGGTGGGGGCAGGTCCCAGGTGTGGGGTGAGGTCCAGTGGCTGGTGATGGGGACGCAGGTGTGGGGTTGGGGTGTGGGAGGTCCCTGGTGCAGGGTGGGGTCCCAGGTGGTGCAGGTCCTGGGTGTTGGGTGCGGAGGGTCCTGGTGTGGGGTGAGGGTCCTTGGTGTGGGTTGGGGGAGGGTCCCAGGTGTGGGTTGGGGAGGGTTCTGGTGTGGGGTGAGGGTCCCAGGTGTGGGGTGAGGGTCCCCGGTGTGGAGTGGGGAGGGTCCCAGGTGTGTGGGGTGAGGAGGGTCCCTGTGGTGTGGGGTGGGGAGGGTTACTGGTGTGGGGTGGGGAGGTTGCTCAGTGTGGGGTGGGGAGGGTCCCGGATGTGGGGTGAGGTCCCAGGTGTGTGGGGTTAGGGTCTCAGGTGTGGGTGAGGTCGCGTTTGTGTGGGTTGGGAGGTCCTGGTGTGGGGTTAGGAGTCCCAGGTGTGGGGTGAGGAGGTCCCAGGTGTGGGGTGGGGAGGGTCGCTGGTGTGGGTTGAGGAGGTCCTTGGATGCGGGTGGGGGTCCCGGTGTGGGTTGAGGAGGTCCCGTGGTGTGTGGGGTTGGGAGGGTCCCGGGTGTGGTGGGGAGGGTCCCCGGTGTGGGGTGGGGAGGTCCCTGGTGTGGGGGTTGGAGGGTCGCTGGTGGGGTGAGGTCCCAGGTGTGTGGGGTGAGGTCCTGGTGTGGGGTGAGGGTTTGCTGGTGGGGTGGGGTCCCGGTGTGGGGTGGGGAGGGGTCCCAGGTGTGGGGTTGGGGTCCTGGTGTGGGTTGGTCCTGGTGTGGGATGGGGGCATCCCAGGTGTGGGGAGTGGGGAGGGCCCCAGGTGTGGAGTGAGGAGGTTCCTGGGTGTGTGGGCAGGAGGGTCCCAGGTGTGGAGTTGAGAGGGTCCCTGGTGGGAGTGAGGTCCCTGTGTGGGGTGAGGAGGTCCTGGTGTGGGGTGGGGAGGGTCCCAGGAGTGTGTGGGTGGAGGGTCCCAGTGTGGGTTGAGGTCCCAGGTGTGGGTGGGAGGTCCTGGTGTGGGTTAGGGGTCTGGTGGGATGAGGGTCCTGGTGTGGGGAGGATCCTGGTGTGGGATGGGGTCAGGTGTGGGGTCAGGAGCCAGGTGTGGGTTGAGGTCGGGTTGTGGGGTTGGAGGGTCCCTGGTGTGGGGATGGGGAGGTCCCAGGTTTGGATGGGGAGGGTCCAGGTGTGGGGTGTGGGGCCGGGTGTGGGGTGGGGAGGTCTGGGTGTGGGATGGGGAGGGTCCGGTGTGGGGTTAGTGGGGTCCCAGGTGTGGGTTGAGGAGGGGTCCTGGTGCAGGTGGGGAAGGTTTTGGGGTGCAGGGGTCCTGGTGTGGGGTGAGGTCCATTGTGGTGGGGTGAGGTCCCAGGTGGGGTGAGGTCCTGGTGTACAGTGGGGACCCAGGTGTGATGGGGTTGGGAGGTCAGGTTGGTGGGTGAGGGTCCCAGTTGGGGTGGAAGGGTCCTGTGGGTGTTGGGTTGGAGGGTCCCTGGTGTGGGGTGGGGTCTGGTGTGTGGGGTGGGGGAGGGTCCCGGGTGTGGGTTGGAGGGTCCTGGTGTGGGGTGGGGAGGTCCCAGGTGTGTGGGGTGAGGAGGGTCCCAGGTGTGGGGTTGGGAGGGTCTCTGGTGTGGGTTGGGGAGGGTCCCTGTGGTGTGGGATGAGGTCCCAGGTGTGGGAAGGGGTCCCAGGTGTGGGGTTAGGAGGTTCCAGGTGTGGGGGTGGAGGTCCCAGGTGTGGGTGGGGATCACAGTGTGGATGAGGAGGGTCCTGTGGGTGGGGTCCTGGTGTGGGGTTGGGGAGGGTCCCTAGTGTGGGTTGGGGTCCCTGGTGTGTGGGTGGATGGAGGTCCCAGGTGTGGGTTGGGGGTGGTGTGTGGGATGAGGAGGGTTCCGGGTGTGGGTGGGGTCCTGGTGTGGGGATGGGAGGGGTCCCTGGTGTGGGGTGGGGAGGTCCCAGGTTGTGGGGTGAGGAGGGTCCCAGGTGTGGGTTGGGGAGGGGTCCCAGGTGTGGGATGGGGAGGGTCCCGGGTGTGGGATAGTGGGGTCCCAGGTGTGGGTTGAGGAGCCAGGTGTGGGGTTGGGAGGTTCCTGGTGTGGGGTGAGGAGGTCACAGGTGTGGGGTGAGAGGTCTGGTGTGGGATGGATGGGGAGGTCCTGGTGTGGGGTTGGGAGGTCCCAGGTGTGGGTTGGGGTGTGGGGTTAGGAGGTTCCAGTGGGATGAGAGGTCCCTGGTGTGGGATGGGGAGGTCCCAGGTGTGTGTGGGAGGTTAGAGGTCCCTTGGGTGTGGGGTGGGGAGGTCCCAGGTGTGGGGGTGGGGAGGGTCCAGGTGTGGGGTGATGAGGGGTCCCTGGTGTGGGGTGGGGAGGGGTCCATGGTGTGGGGTAGAGGTCCCAGGTGTGGGGTGAGGAGGTCCCAGGTGTGGGGTTAGGGTCTCAGGTGTGGGAGGTGAGGTTCGTGTGGGATGGGGTCCTGGTGTGTGGGGTTAGGTCCCAGGTGTGAGGTGAGGAGTCCCAGGTGGTGGGGTGAGGTCGCTGGTGTGGGTTGGGGAGGTCATGGTGCAGGTGGGGAGGGTCGCGGTTGTGTGGGTTGAGAGGTCCCTGGTGTGTGGGGTTGGGAGGTCCCAGGTGTGGGGTGAGGTCCCGGGTGTGTGGGGTGAGGTCGCTGGTGTGGGTTGGGGAGGTCGTGGATGCGGAGGGTCCCAGGTGTGGTGGGTCCCTGGTGTGGGGTGAGGAGGTTTGCTGGTGTGGGGTGGGGTCCCGGTGTGGGGTGAGGTCCCAGGTGTGTGGGGTGGGGTCCTGGGTTGGGAGGTCCCGGAGTTGGGTTGAGGTCCTGGTGTGGGGTGGGGGGGTCCCAGGTGTGGGGTGGGAGGGTCCCAGGTGTGGGTGTGGAGGGGTCACTGGGTGGTGTGGGGAGGGGTCCCGGGTGTGGGGTTGAGGGGTCAGTGGTGTGTGGGTGGGGAGGTTTGGTGTGGGTTAGGAGGTCCCAGGTGTGGGGTTAAGAGTTCCTGGTGTGGGGTGGGGAGGGTCCCTGGTGTGGAGTGAGGAGGGTCCTGGTGTGGAGTTGGAGGGTCCAGGTGTGGGTTTGGGAGGTCCCAGTGGTGGAGTGAGGTTGGGTGTGCAGGTGAGGTCCCTGGTGTGTGGGGTTGGAGGTCTGGTGTGGGATGAGGAGGGTCCCAGGTGTGGGGTTGGGGTCCCTGGTGAGATGAGGTCCTGGTGTTGGGGTGGGGAGGTTCCTGGTGTGGGGTTGGGGTCCTGGTGTGGGGATGGGGGGTCCCAGGTGTGGGGTTGGAAGGTCCTGGGTGTGGGGTGTGGAGTTCCTGGGTGGTGTGAGAGGGGGTCCCAGGTGTGTGGGGTGGGGAGGTCCTGGTGTGGGTGGGAGGGTCCGGGTGTGTGGGGAGGGTCCCAGGTGTGGGGTTGGGAGGTCCCTGGTGTGGGATGAGGTCCCTGATGTGGGGTGGGGAGGATCCCTGGTGTGGGGTTAGGAGGTCCCAGGTGTGGGTTTGGGGAGTCTCTGGTGTGGGTTGAGGGTCCAGGTGTGGGGTGAGGAGGTCCCTGGTGTGGGGATGGGGAAGGTCCCAGGTGTGGGTTGGGGAGGGTCCCGGTGTGGGTTGGGGAGGTCCTGGGTGTGGGGTTGGGGTCCCGGGTGTGGGGTGAGGGGGTCCCAGGTTCTGGGATGAGGGTCCTGGTGTGGGGTGGGAAGGTCCCAGGTGTGGGTTGAGGGGTCCCAGGTGTGGGAGTTAGGAGGGGTCCCAGGTGTGGGGTGAGGTCCCAGGTGTGGGTTGAGGTCCAGGGTGTGGGGTTGGGAGGTCCCTGGTGTGGGGTGAGGTCCCCAGGTTTGCAGGATGAGGAGGTCCCTGGTGTGGGTTGGGAAGGTCCCAGGTCTGGGTTGAGGTCCCGGGTGTGGGGTTGGCAGGGGTCCCGGGTGTGGGGTGGGGAGGGTCCCAGGTGTGGGATGGGGAGGGTCCCTGGTGTGGGGTTGGGAGGTCCCAGGTCTGGGTTGGGGAGGTCCCAGGTGTGGGATGGGGTGGGTCCCTGGTGTGTGGTGGTGGAGGTCCCAGGTCTGGGTTGAGAGAGGGTCCCGGGTGTGGGGTTGGGGAGGGTTCAGGTGTGGGGTGAGGAGTCAGGTGTGGGATGAGGTCCCTGGTGTGGGATGAGGTCCCAGGTGTGGGGTGAAGGTCCCAGGTGTGGGGTGAGGTCCTGGTGTGGGGTTGGGGTCCCAGGTGTGAGGTGGTGGGGTCCTGGTGTGAGGCGTGGGGTCCTGGTGTGGGATGGGGTCCCAGGTGTGGGGTTAGGGGTCCCAGGTGTGGGTTGGGAGAGTCCTGGTGTGGGATGGGGAGGGTCCCTGGTGTGGGGTGAGGAGGTCCCAGGTGTGTGGGGTGAGGGGGTCCCAGGTGTGGGGTTAGGAGGTCCCAGGTGTGGGGTGAGGAGGGTCCCAGGTGAGTGAGGCGGGTCCCTGTTTGTGGGGGTGAGGGGCGGGTCATGGGGGCGAGGTTAAGCGGGCTCTTGGATGCTGGGGGCAGCCTGGTCACCTCCACCTGTCAGCAGGTCAAAATTTAAGGGACACAGTGATTCTCCTCTGTGGTAAATCTAATTTTTTTTTTGAAGGAAATCAGGAGTTCAGACTGGGTTTCGATGGGTGGCCAGTGTGCTGAGGATAACGTTTCGAAAGGACAAAAATATCAAATTTTATTTGATATATTTGGCATGGTGCAGATGATAATTATGGCAATGAATTCTATGGGGGATATAATTGTGTATGTTCTTAAGTTAATACATGGTGTCTATTTTAAAATTTCTCTAATTCGATTAGATCTACTGGTTTTTTCCAAGATCTTTATTTTAATATAGTGTTGTGTCATGTGTGGCGAGGAAAAATAATATTTAAATGCAGAAACCGTATGAAATCTAGAGGAAATTAATTGGAAAATAAATATAAAAATATAATTATTCACCATTGGAGATTGCTTTTGTTTGCTCATCAATATGGGTGAACGTTTTGAGTCGAGTCTCCTAAGCATGCTTCAGCAGGACGTTGTGTGGGGGTTGTTGGTTTTTTGTGTTTTTTTTTTTTGTTTTTGTTTGGTGATTTTTGTTTTGTGTTATGTCGTTTCAGTCAGTCTGTGATTCTTATTACTTTTAAAAGTTTGTAAATGGGTTTCATGTTTATTTTTTTTTTGTGTTTGTTTTGTTTGAACATTGTTCAAGTTCAAGATAGAGTCCGGCTCAGGTGTGCTTTTTTTTTGGGACTGTGAAAATTCAGCATCTTATTATGCTATTAAAATGCTAAATAATCTTATCTGAACTATTTAGCCTAAAATAGGGAGTAGAACAGCTGCAGAAGCTGATTATGTATTTATAAATTACGTACGTTAAGCAATAATATGAACATGAATCTTATACCACCATATTGCGGCATAAACTTCAAACAATTTCAGTGACACGTTGCATGTGAGGTTTGTTTTCTGAACTAGAAAGCAGATCAAAAGCAAACATCGCTTCTCTTGACACAGACCACCAGGTATTCGTACTGATGTATATGTGAAGGATATTTGACAAGATATTTGTGACCCTGGAAAAGGGGTTATTGGTTTAGAATTTTGAAGAACTTTTAGTTTTTAGGTTGCCGAGACCATAACAATATTCAGATGATCTATACGTGATTATATAAGTATCCTTCCCTTATGTGAAATGGGATGAATAGCTATCACCAATATTGTTTTACGTTTTTCATTATTTTAGTTGTTTTCAGAATAATCACAAGGATGGTTGCCTTTGTTTCTGTTATATGTGTGTATAGTAGGCAAGACTGCCCAAATTGTTCTCTGTTCTGAACTTTGTAAATCTTCACCTGAACAGGATACTGTTGATCAAGCTCAAGTGCGGGGTCCACCTTATGCCGCACTTTTGAAGGGAGGATGTGACCGACTGGAGTAACGTCTAAATTCGGACTATGTGGCTGGTTAAAGGTGACTGTATGCCTTATTGGAAAATAAAAGCAGTTGAGAATCAACATATTGATAGGATCAGCATACTTTACTGTGAGGTGTTTAAGTGTATTGCTCGTTTGTGAAGAAAAAGTGGTTCAGAAGCCACAAGTCACCACAGGAGCATTGAGAGGACTTATGGCACTTTGGATCAACAACACTGTAATCACAAATAAGGCTCAACCCTCTACATTAGTTTTGATATCTCTCTGTGTATTTGTGTTTGGACTGAGGCCCTAATTTTTCTGTGATAATATACTTTTATTTTCAGAATATATGCACTTGGGAGAAATTTTTTTTGAAGTAAGTTATATATGCAGCCACAAACTGTAGTTCATTACCTATTTTTGTATGTGTTTGGTATCGTTTGTTTCTGTTTGTCTTATGTTTGGTTTCAAATCAAAGAAATAAAAAGTTTTATTCGAAACATTCTCTTTGTCTTCGACCTTTTGTGATAAATATTTTAAAATTTTTCTAACATCCTCTCTGAGAATTATTTTTCTTGAAATCATTTGCATCTTGATGAGTCAATTATTTAGCATTATTTTTGAGCATACAGGTCTTACCAACTGTGAACATATTTAGTTTGAATAAATGCTGGCCTAAACATTTTTTGAAATCAATTAGCTCTGGCTTCAATCAGCTATTTAAGAAGGGGCGTGGCTTGCAGGCCAGGTTAGTTTGGGAAGGGTTTTTGTAGTGCTATTATTTCAATGCAGAATGTTTGGTCTTAATATCTTTATTTGTTTTTTAAAAAAAATTCGACAGTAAATATGGTCCTATATTGGTTTTATTCAATTCTGTGAAACGCGGTGCTGACTTATTGTTGGTATATATGATCGTTGGACACCGATTAAGTGGCCGACTTGGTGTAAATTTCTTAACAGTATTTACTTCTTTATGTGAACGATCATTCTTCTTTATTTTAACTTCTTAACGTCAGCAACATCGGGAAGCAACAAATTTTTATTTTCTGATGGTTCTTAGCATATCGGCGTTGACACATTTAAATTATTACATCAAATGTAAGTGGCCGAACCCAAGATTTACGAAATTACCTAGTGGACATAGATGCAGGGCAAATTATAATAATGGAATGAATATACTTTTGCTTTTTTACTTTTATCCTCTTCTTACTGATCGGCATTTAGCAGTTGGGCGATCGGTGCAATCTTTCCTTTGTGTTCTTCATAAGGTCGGCTCGCTATTTTTGACGTCGGTCACGTCTCTGTCACACTGTTGTGAAATACTGGGCGTCACCGGCTCTGAATGTACTGAACCCGCTCCAGTGTTGGTCAAGTCTTCTTCAGTGCATGCAACATTCTCTGGTAGATTGTTCCAGAGTTTACAACCCTCACTCGAAAAAGTTTGCCCTCTACGGTTTTCTGGACATTCTTTAATCTGAGCTGCTTGTTGGCCCTTGTGGGGCGAGCGTCCGCCAGCTCAAAGTTGGGACACTCAACTGAGTAGTGCCCCCCTGAGATGCTTATAAACCTCCAACTAGGTCCCTTTGCCCGTCTGTAGTATGTGGTAAGGTTCAGGCGCTCAATCTCTCAGGGTAGCTGAGGGTGCCGAAGTGCAGGGCTGCCAGTTTGGTGGCCCTCCTTTGAACAATTTTCAACCAACTGACAGTTTTCATATCTCAGGGACCAGATGGGATGACAGTACTCCAGATGGGAAGCACTTTGCTCCTGAAGGCCGTCTGCAAGGACGGACCGTCTGAATATTTGAACGACCTTCTTATAAGACCAATAATTTATTTGCCTGAGTTACCTTCTTCTCACAATGGCCGAGAACTTCAGCTCATTGTCAACTACACACCTAGGTCTTCTCTCCTCACACAGTCACTCATGTTACATTTTCTTCATCCCGTTGGGACATAATTATATAGATGAGAGTCCGTCTGCTGGACAAGTGAAACTGGGGTTTGGTTAGTTACTATTATAGGATTATTTATCTACTTCTACTCTGTTCAAGAGTTATAACTGACATATTTACACGTCCTTTCAAATATATTTGATCAAATATTAGCAAACAATTGAATTTCAGTTAGTTTCTGTCAGACAAGTGACAATTTGTCTTGGCTGAGTTAAATTCTATAATCATTTACTTCAATAAGATAAATATGTTATAAAGGAAGGGGCAGCAAGGTGGTAGTTGTGATGGAAAAGGAGGGAGGGTAGTAATGGTGGAGGTGATGGCGGTGGCGGTGATAGGTGTGGAAGAGTTGATATCATGGTAATGTTATGGTAGAGGAGGGAGGTGGCTATTGGCACAAGTCTAGCCACCCCCCACAGCACCGGTACATAGAAATGACGTCATCTCCTCTCTACACCTGTTGGCTCAGGGTGAGAGGTGAACTTTGTATCAGAAAAAAAGAAGCTGTCTTTAATGATCTCTA
>NW_024749175.1:0-7500 GCF_018991925.1 Homarus americanus
TCAGTGTACTTCGTTCAGTTACGTATTGCTCTTTAACTCGTCTACCTTTCTTCCTCCTCCTCTCTCCTTCCATCTCTTCTTTCCTCTCTCTCCTCCTCTCCTCTCTCCTCTCGCCTCGATGAAAGTCTTCCCCTCCTCTCCTTTTTATAACTTCCTCTGTGTTTATTTTGTCCGCCTCTTTTTAGCCTCCTGTGTTTGCTTTCTTGTGGTCCTCACTGCCGTCCTCCTCCTCCTCCTTGTGTCGCCTCTTTTCTCCTCCTCCTCCTCCTCCCTCTTCCTCCTCCTCTTCGTCTCCTCCTCCTCCTCCTCCTCCTCCTCTTCTCTCCTCCTCCTCCTCCTCCTCCTCCCTCCTTGTGTCTTCCTCTTTTCCTCCTCCTCCTCTTCCCTCCTCCTGAATTTGCCTCCTTCCTCCCTGACGTCATCACTCTGCTCTCGTGTCTCCCACCCTCACCTCTCCCTCGTCCCTCACCTCTCCCCCGCCCTCACCACCACCCTCACCTCTCCCCCACTCACCACACCCCCTCAACCCACACCTCCTTACCCCTCACCCTCCCCTCGCCCCTCCCCCACTCACATCTGACCTCTCCCGTACTCCCATGACCACATTTTGACCCTCATGACACGTCTCCATAAGCCTTATCACACGTCCACAACCTCCCTTGTAACTCACTGCTTCAACACGCATGACCTTTCCTTGACCTAGGCATAATCTTTTATGAATTATTCCACCATGACATCTACCTGGTGTACATGACCCCCCCCCTCGTCTCTCATGACCCCAAGGCTGACATTTAACTGACCTCCTTGTGAGTTTCCTTGACCTCTCATATAATTTGTGTACAGCAGATCTTGGGCCACATGTCTTGCGACCCTTAGCAGCACTGTATGACGCTTGACTAAACCCACATGACCCACCCCTGGTAAGATACATATTATTCTTGGTTGTGCTTGACCTCCTAATTGCCTGAACTTGCTTTGCCCTCTACATAACCTTACTTGACCTCTTAATGACTTTTTCCCCGAGAAGACTAGTTTATAGGCACCCTCACATCCTGTGCAGGTGAAGCAAAAGCGCTTACATCGCCCATCTGGGAAGCATAGATTCATGCTTGCCTTTACACTCATGCATTAAGGCCGCAAAGCCTGAAGGGTCCAATGGTTTTGTCAAAAAGTGACAGAACGATGAGTGTGTGGGGAATCAACAATTCATCTAATTTCCATACCAACTGGCGATCCCTAACAATGTCAAGTGCCAGGCCTGCTTGACTTTCTATTGACCCTCTTCTTGACCTTTGCTGACCCTCTGCGTGACCTTGCCTGACCTCTAATGACTTGCTTGACCCTCTGTGTGACCTTGCCCGACCTCTAATGACTTGTGACCCTCTCGTGAACCTTGCTTGACCCTTAACGACTTGCTTGACCCCAGGACCTTGCTTGACCTCTAATGACTTGCTTGACCCTTTGCTGACATGATGATTTGCTTGACCAGTCACCAAGGCCCTAACACCACACAAGCACCGCATTTTATTGGTCTATTCCATGAACAAATATCTTCATTAACATCACCTTTGTCACTTTTTTTCATAATTAGGATTACTTCCTCGGAACAGGCCACCGACCCCACCAGCCTGGTGGACCAAAAAAAATATGAAAAATAAAAAAATACAATAAAAATATATATATATATATATATATATATTAATAAAACATCAGTGAAAATCTATATTAACGTTGTGATTGTCAATATAAATAAAAATAATTGAGACCCTGCAATAGTAAAAGGTCACTATTTCGTGTTGCCATATCACAGGTCTACCATCAGACAATTCTAATGGTAGACCCTCCTGCACATTCCAGGAGGTAGACATCCCTGTTTGCAGCTGCCTACCTACTGGCAGAGGATCCTTCAATTTTGTAAACAAATCTATTAACACCAAGCTGTACATCATACAAACAACCATAACTAACTGTGTTCTCTCCCCCCCCCCCCCCCCCCCCAATTGAACAATTGATCCACCATCATTAAAACCCAGTGATTATTCACCCAAGCACCATCACTACCTGCACTCCCTCACAACAACAGGCCCGGCAACACAGTCTCCCCTAGTTTGTCTCATTGTTGTGTATAATCTATGATTTTACTGCCACAACCATCACTTATTATACCATCACCATCATCATACATCACCACCATCACCACTACCACCATCACCACTACTAACACCATCAACACTCACCTCCACCACCACCACCACCCACCACCATCACCACCACCACCACCACCATCATCACCCTAGCTAATCATCACCACCCTCCTCCACAGACGTATCCTGGAGGTGCACTCAGCGGACGAGTTCTACACAGTGATGGGCAACCTCACCAGAGAGATGCTCACCTTCACCTCCGACCTAACAAGCTAGTCCAGGAGAGGTACAAAACCCCCCCCCCCCCCCCCCCCCCTCTCTCTCTCTCCTCTCTCTCCCCGGGATGAGATTACTTGATGGAGATAGGGACGACGGCAAACCAGAGTACCACACCAGACACATTACAAATGGCTGCTGAGCTCACCCACCACCAGGCACCCCACCAGGCACCCACCACCAGGCACCACCACCAGGCACCACCACCAGGCACCATCACCAGGCACCCACCACCAGGCACCATCACCAGGCACCCATCACCAGGCACCATCACCCAGGCACCACCACCAGGCACCCACCACCAGGCACCACCACCAGTCACCACCACCAGGCACCACCACCAGGCACCCACCACCAGGCACCATCACCTCACCCTCACCAGGCACCATCACCAGGCACCACCGCACACCACCAGGCACCACCACCCATGCACCACCACCCAGGCACCACCACCCAGGCACCATCACCAGGCACCCACCACCAGGCACCACCACAGGCCCCACCACCAGGCACCATCACCAGGCACCATCACCAGTCACCACCACCAGGCTCCACCACCAGGCACCATCACCAGGCACCCACCCCAGGCACCACCACCAGGCACCCACCACCAGGCACCATCACCCAGGCACCATCACCCAGTCACCTCAGGCACCCACCCAGGCACCCACCACCAGGCTCCACCACCAGGCACCCACCACCAGGCACCCACCACCAGGCTCCACCACCAGGCACCATCACAGGCACCCACCACCAGTCACCATCACAGGCACCCACCACCAGGCACCATCACCAGCACCCACCACCAGGCACCATCACAGTCACCACCACCAGTCACCATCACCAGGCACCCATCACCAGGCACCACCAGGCACCATCAGCCAGTCACCACCACCAGGCACCCACCACCAGGCACCACCACCAGGCACCCACCACCAGGCACACACCCAGGCACCCACCCCAGGCACCACCACCAGGCACCACCACCAGGCACACCACAGGCACCCACCACCAGGCACCACCGCAGTCACCACCACCAGGCACCCACCACCAGGCACCACCACCAGGCACCACCACCAGGCACCCACCGCAGGCACCCACCACCAGGCACCACCACCAGTCACCATCACCAGGCACCATCACCAGGCACCATCACCAGGCACCCACCCCAGGCACCACCACAGGCACCCACCACAGGCACCACCACCAGGCACCCCACCAGGCACCACCACCAGTCACCACCACCAGGCACCCACCACCAGGCACCACCACCAGGCTCCACCACCAGGCACCCACCACCAGGCACCACCACCAGGCACCACCACCAGGCACCCACCACCAGGCACCACCCCAGGCACCCACCCCAGGCTCCACCACCAGGCACCCACCACCCAGGCACCACCACAGGCACCACCACCAGGCACCACCACCAGGCACCACCAGGCACCCACCACCAGGCACCATCACAGCACCCACCACCAGGCACGGCACCCACCACCAGGCACCATCACCAGGCACCCACCACCAGGCACCCACCACCAGGCACCACCACCAGGCACCCACCACCAGGCACCCACCACCAGGCACCCACCACCAGGCACCCACCCCAGGCACCCCACAGGCACCACCACCAGGCACCACCACCGGCACCCCGCACCAGGCACCCACCCCAGGCACCACCACCAGGCACCACCACCAGGCACCACCACCAGGCACCCACCACCAGGCACCATCACCAGGCACCATCGCAGTCACCACCACCAGGCACCACCACCAGGCACCACCACCAGGGCACCACCACCCAGGCACCCACCACCAGGCACCCACCACCAGGCACCCACCACCAGGCACCCACCACCAGGCACCCACCACCAGCCCACCACCAGGCACCACCCCACACCCAGGCACCCACCACAGGCACCCACCACCAGGCACCACCACGCACCCCACCCAGGCACCCACCACCAGGCACCCACCACCAGGCACCACCACCAGGCACCACCACCAGGCACCACCACCACCACCAGGCACCACCACCAGGCACCCACCACCAGGCACCATCGCAGGCACCCACCACCGGGCACCATCACCAGGCACCCACCACCAGGCACCCCACACAGGCACCCACCACCAGGCACCCACCACCAGGCACCCACCACCAGGCACCCCACCAGGCACCACCACCAGGCCCATTTACCTCCAGCGAAAATTAATTAAATTTATTGCGGGTCTTTTAATCTTAAGTAATTAATGTATTATGTAATGAACTATTACTATGATGTAATAAAGTAGCTTTATGTAGTTAAGTGATTAGGTAAGTAATTAGTAGTAATAGAGAATTATAATGTACAATTATTACCCATATTGTGTTATGATAGGATAAAAATTACTTCTATACAAATAACTAATTAGTGTCATAATAACTACCTTCTCTTACCAATCAACACAGAGAAATGTTTCATTAGCCAGATTTTAATGACATGGTACTGATGAACCGTAATCAACTACCAATAACATTAACTAAGTAATTATCATTAGTATGCAAGTGTAATGATCTCTCACTTGCATTAGTAGCAAATGAAATCAATTCGTTGGATTTTCTAAGCTGACGAACTAGAGTGGTTTGCTCACCTCGCATTTGCATATAATTACCTACACTGGATGGTTGAGAGAGAGAGGGTTAACTTGGCTGTATTTAAAGTAGAACTCTCTCTCTCTCTCTCTCTCTCTCTCTCTCTCTCTCTCTCTCTCTCTCTCTCTCTCTCTCTCTCCATAGTGCAGTAGACTTAGACCACTGCACTCATAATAATCCCACAAACACACACACACACACACACACACACACACACACACACACACACACACACATACCCCAAACAGCACACCAAGTAATGGCCTTAATTAACCGATGACGAGTTACCCACCTGTTATTACCTTTCATGGCCGACCTCTTTACGAGTTCCATTTATGTAATTACTTTTTTATGAATAAGTAATTTGGGGAAAAGTATACAGGCTGTGTGGATTATAAATTACAATATTAACATAATTTATAAAGTGATCTGGTTGTAGTTGTTGTGATTATGAAGTTTGTTGTGATTTCGGAAGTGTTGTTGTTTTTGACGGCTGAATATCTTTAGGAGAATTAAATAATGATTCCCAGTGGTAAGAAAAGAGATTTTGTTTCGGTGTTATTGAGGGTATACTCGTATACATTAATACACGTACAGACAGACAGACAGACGTACGTACAAGATGTAAATGCCTATCCATATTTATGGCGGAGCATGAAATAATCTAGTAGCTTTAAAGGAAGTTATGGATTACTGAGGATAAAAACTGTGAGCCATCAAAATAGAGATGTCAGTCTCTCTCGCTGCCGCCGCCACCATGATGCTCGCTCAGTGGCCCGTGACTCACGCTGTCGGAGACTGTGGACGGGACTTTGACTTCGTCCTCACATAAGAAAAACTGAACGATTTATCAGCAGTACCTGGACCCCAATAGAAAAATAATTATCCAACTCCTTCCATAGACACAAGCAGGCTTTTTTACTAGGCTATCAAGCTCATGGAACTAACTTTCACTTAAAATAGCAAATTTGAAAACGAGATCTCACGCCGCCTTCAATCGTCGTGTCTAAACATTCTCTCAGATGAACCTCAACGAACACACTACGTCACCTCCGCCTCACAAACGTCAACACAGTGGGGAAATAAGTAAATAAATTCGCCTCCTTGTAACTTTCCTGAAAAATATGAGGGAAGTAATGAGGCCTGGGGGATCCCGTCAGGAGATGGGCTTGTCAAGACGGTCATTGTTATCAAGGGGTTCATCTTTAACGCCGTGTCTTGCCTTGTATGACCCCGTGTGTGCCTGTGACGTCGTGTATGCCTGTGAACCCGTGTGTACCTGTGAACCTGTGTGCGCTTGTGACTTCTGTGTGTGCTCTCCGTGCGCCTGTGACCCCTCAGGACCCTGTGTGCCTGTGACCTCGTGTTGTGCCTGTGACCCCGTGTGTGCCAGTGACCTCGTGTCCCTGTGACCCGTATGTGCCTGTAAACCCGTGTATTCCTGCTGAGCCTCTGTGTGTGCCTGTGACTACATTGTGCCTGTGACCCCGTGTGTGCTTTTGACTCCACGCGTATTGCTATCCGTGTGTGCCCCTGTGACCCAGGTGTGCCTGTGACCCCGTATGTGCCTGTGACTGTGTGCTTGTGACCCTGTGTGCCTGTGACCTCGTCTGTGCTTGTGACCCCATATGTGCCTGTAGTAGTAGCAGTAGTACCGTAGTAGTAATTGTACTAGTAGGAGCAGTTGCAGAAGTAGTAGTAGTAGTAAAAACTCTTGTCTCCCCATCAGCTCCACTAACCAAGCCTTGAGCCTGGAGGTACTGAAGCCGACCTTACCTCACCACCAGCGACCATTATGTGCTGAGACCAGTGATGACCGACTTGTGTTTCACGACCCCTTGTTAGTGCTAGTTGTGGGGGAGTTCCTCCTCCTTCCTTCCTTCCTCCTTCTTCCTCCTTTCTTCCTCCCTCCCTCCTTCCTTGTTAGTACTAGCTGTGGGGGAATTCCTTCCTTCCTTCCTTCCTCCTTCCTTCCTCCTTCCCTTCCTTGGAGTGGGGAGTTCCTTCCTCCTTCCTTCCTTCCTCCCTTCCTTCCTCCTTTCTTCCCTCCCTCCCTCCTTCCTTGTTAGTACTAGCTGTGGGGGAATTCCTTCCTTCCTTCCTTCCTCCCTTCCTCCCTTCCTCCTTCCTTGTTAGTACTAGCTGTGGGGGAATTCCTTCCTTCCTCCCTCCCTCCTTCCTTGTTAGTGCTAGGTTTGGGGGAGTTCCTTCCGTCCTTCCTTGTTAGTGCTAGTTATGGGGTAGTTCCTTCCTTCCTTTCTTGTTAGTACTAACTGGGGAAGTTCCTTCCTTCTTTCCTTCCTTGCTAGTACTATTTATGGAGACTTCCTTCCTGCCTTCCTTCTTTCCTTCCTTTTTTTCACGTTTTTCTCCATATGTTTCTCCTGTGTGGTTTTGTTTGTTTGTTGTTATGTCTCCTGTATGATTTTGTGTATGTTTGTGTTTCTG
>NW_024749175.1:12500-23674 GCF_018991925.1 Homarus americanus
AATGTTGTTCTTGTTGATCATTTTCTGAATCAAAGAATTTTGGGATTAGCCTCGTTATAATGACTTTGGTTTGGTTAGGTTAGGTTAGGTTAGGTTAGTTAGGTTAGAGATACGATACCTTAACTTACTGTACATATGGATTAGGTTAGGTTGTTGAGTTGGATTTGTTGCTTGGATTAAATTGGGATAGGATAGGTTGGGTTAGATTAGATACGTTAGGTTAGGACTGGTTAGGTTGGTATAGGTTACGTTAGGTTGGGATAGGTTAAGTTAAGTTAGGTTAAGTTAGTTAGGTTATGTTAGGTTGAGTTGTTGGGTTAGGTTAGGTTAGGATAGGCTTGGTTGGGATTAGTTAGGTTAGGTTAGGTTCCGGGTCCTAAGTCAGTCCCTATGCATGACGCACAGGACACATGCAACAACAATTTCGTCTCAAATAGTTTCCGCGGCGATATTTTATTTTTTCCTTGACAACATTTTACCCATAATATTTTTCCCTGACAACAATTTTCCATGACAACTATTTCCATAACATTTTTCCCATAATATTTTTCCATTACTACATTTTTCCATAATATTTTACCCATAGCATTTTCCCATAAAAACAATTATACCATGACAATAATTTTCTCCTGACAACATTTACCCATAACATTTTACCCATAATATTTTTCCCATGACAACATTTTACCCATAACATTTTACCCATAATATTTTTCCCATTACAACATTTTACCCATAACATTTTACCCATAATATTTTTCCCATTATAACATTTTACCCATAACATTTTTCCCATGGCAAATATTTTCCCCATAACGAAATTTTTGCTCATAACATTTTCCCATGACAACATTTTTCCCACAGAGAACAAAGCGGACATATTTAGCCTAGGGGGTGGGGGGAAGGTGGTTACTGTGATATTTTGCAACACTAAATATATGTTCCAATTGTTTTTCTCGCTATTGTTTAGTGATGAAAATTTACTGTTATTGTTTGCACGTATAGTTGGTTTCGTCTGGTACCCTGTTCTCTGTCTGTCTGTCTATCTGTCCCAGTTCGCTCGTGCATTATATGGCTGGAGGGCGTCACACACACACACATAGAGTATACTACGTGTAACGACCACCTCTCTCTCTTAGTAAATGAAGGTCGTACAGGTGAGTGAGATAGGACACCTGGGGTATTTTTTCCTAACACATTAACTTGAGTGTTAGATGTTGAGGTCAGGTGCTGTAGTCAGGTGGGGGTGTGGTCAGGTGTGGGGTAGCTAGGTGTGTAGTGGTCAGGGGTGTTGTGGTTAGGTGTGTTGTGGTCTGGTGTGTGTTGTGGTCAGGTGTAGGTGGAGGTGTGGTCAGGTGTGTTGGTCAGGTTGTGTGACCAGGTGGTGTTGTGTTGGGGGTGTTGTGGTCAGGTGTGTTGTGATCAGGGTGTGTGCTGTGGTCAGGGTGTGTTGTGATTAGGTGTGTGTTGTGGTCAGGTGTGTTGTGGTCAGGGTGTGTGTTGTGGCCAGGTGCTGTGGTCAGGTGTTTTGTTGTGTCAGGTGTGTGGTGGTCAGGGTGTTGTGGTCAAGTGTGTTGTGGTCAGGTGTGTGTTGTGGTCAAGTGTGCTGTGGTCAGGTGTTTGTTGTGGTCAGGTGTGTGTTGTGGTCAGGTGTATGTTGTGGTCAGTGTGCTGTGGTCAGGTGTATGTTGTGGTCAGGTGTATGTTGTGGTCAGGTGTATGTTGTGGTCAGGTGTGCTGTGGTCAAGTATGTTGGTCAGGTGTGTGTGTTGTGGTCAGGTGGTGTTGTGGTCAGGTGTGTGTTGTGCCAGGTGTGCTGTGTGGCTGTGTTTGTTGTAGTGTGGTATGTTGTGGTCAAGTGTGTGCTGTGGTCAGGTGTTTGTTGTGTTCAGGTGTGTGTTGTGGTCAGGTGTGTTGTGGCCGTGTGTATGTTGTGGTCAGGTGTGTGTGTGTGTGTGTGTGACGATTTTACCCCAACACATAACAATACAGCAGCTTTTACTTTACGATACATAACATGATACAGTCAAACTCGTCCTGAGGTATCGTTATGCAGTGGCCAATTAAAGAAACTATTGGAGGAATACGTCAACGATAGCAGTATGTGTTGTAATATTGTACGTAACCGCTATCCAGAGTATACACTTTACATGTATTACTTGTTGTTGTTGTTGGAGGAGAGTTGCTAGGGTGTAGAGGGAGACACCATCCACACACACACACACACACACACACACACACACAACATACACACACAAAACACAACCACACATGGAAGAACGTCTCAGATGTCATTTACATAGATGGGAAGAAGGTGGAATTCCTATAGATGTCAACTTACAGCTCGGGAAAGCGAAGGGAAAGATAAGTTAAGTAGAAGTAAAGAAGCAAGAAGAGAGAGAGAGAGAAGAGAGAGAGAGAGAGAGAGAGAGATAAGAGATAAAGGAAACTCGGGGAAAGGAATCTCTACACGACAACTTTACGACTCCCAGGATGGCAGCTCGAGTGTGATCAAAACATATCATACATATAAATTGTGTCGTATTCATATTATACAAACTGTGTCGTATACATAGCACACAAATAAACTGTGTCGTATACATAGCATACATAAAGATTGTCGTATACATATACATATAAACTGTGCCGTATATATATCATATAAACTGTGTCGTATAAAAGCATAAATACAAACTGTGTCGTATAAAAGCATAAATACAAACTGTGTCGTATGAGCCAGCTATAAATTCCATACCTCCTCTCTCTCTCCTTCCTCCTATCCTTCTTCCTCCTTCCTTCTATCCTTCTTCCTCCTTCCTTCCTGTAGAGGTCTGGAATGCAAACCTGTACCCCCGTCGGCGAGAGAGAGAGAGAGAGAGAGATGCTAGGCTAGGTGAAGGGTAGACTAGTGTTTTGATCTTGAGGGAGTCGTCCACTTGTACCTTTAGAGGTCCCAGGTCGTCTTTGTGTATGTATGTATGTATGTATGTATGTACGTGTTGTGTGTGTGTGCCTGTAAACCTCATTGTGTACACCTAGTTACTGTGTTTACATCTGTGGGTTTTCTGTGTGTACAATTTATATACAATTTGTTTACCCTGTGTTGTGTTTACCTGTTGGCTCTCTTGTGTACCTGTTGATCCTATAACACACAGGTGAGCTAGGTGTGTGTGTGTGTGTGTGTGTGTGTGTGTGTGTGTGTGTGTGTGTGTGTGTGTGTGTGTGTGTGTGTGTGTGTGTGTGTGTCTCGCCACCCGCTTAGCACATCAAAGACCAACAAGTGTATTACTGAAGTCTTTGATCAACCTTGTCACGATCTCAACTCTCTCTCTCTCTCTCTCTCTCTCTCTCTCTCTCTCTCACCTGTCATAATCTTAGTCACTACTTTGCTTTTGGATTAGGGGTAGAAGAAATGAGGGAGTGAGGGGATGAGGAGGAGGAGGAGAAGGGGTTGAGGGCCCCATTACTCCAGACGTCGTAAGGTATCCACCATTAGTTTGAGGGAGGGTGAGGAGGGAGGGGAAGGGAGAGAGAGGGAGAGAGGGGATGGAGAGAGGGGGATGAGAGAGGAGAGAGAGAGAAGGAGTGGGAGAGAGAGGGGGATGAGAGAGAGAGGGGGGAGATGGGAAATAGGGAGGAGAGTAGGAGAGGTGACGATCTCAGCCCAGGTACTTGTAGAAGAGAAGGGGTAAGGGAAGGAGAGAATGAAATGAGGGAGAGAGAGGAGCTGACAGAGAAAGAGGGTTAGAAAGAGAGAGAAGAAAAGTACAAAGAAGGAGAGAGAGAATGAAAAGGGAAAGGACAGAGAGAGAGAAACGGAGAGAGAGAGAGAGAGAAGAGAGAGAGAGAGAGAGAGAGAGAGAGAGAGAGAGAGAGAGAGAGAGGCGGAAGTCAGACCTGCTGTCATGGACGACCCTGAGGACGTGTCAGGTAATACAGGTGTTTCATCACTACAAGCTTATAGAAAAATTCCGGATGTAGATAAACTTAACGAGTCTTTAGTGAAATTTAGACTAACTAACTAACCAAACCTAACATAACATAACCTAACATAACATAACCTAACATAACACAACCTCAACCTAACTTAACATTAACAAACCTCAACTAACCCAACCTAACATAAATCAACCAACCTAATCCAACCTAACATAACATAACATAACATAACCTCAATTAACCAACCTAACATAACCTAACCTCAACTAACAAACTAACCAACCAACCTATTATGTGGGTAGTAGAGTGTGGTAGTATGGTGGTGTATGGTAGTATGTGCTAGTTTATATAGTGTGGCGACCTGTGGTGTAATGGTCAGCATGCTCGCCTCGCAAGCGAATGGACCCGGGTTCGATCCCCGCAGGTGAAACTATGGGGAAATTTCTTTACGCCATTTGCCTCTGTCTACCCAGCAGTAGTGGCCTGGATGTTAATCGATTAGCGAATCGTATTCCGGGGTAATGGTTAGCCAGTGCAGTTGGCGAGTTGTCCGGTCTTCTCGAACTATTCTTGACACTGTCATGCAACTCGTTAACTCAGGGTGTGGTTTGTTGGCGACAGCTTTACACCTAAGACAAATTACGCCTAGGTGGGCCCTAGGGTCGGCCATCCTTTACACGAGGGCCAACCATTATGGTAGTATTTGGTGGTGTGTGGTAGTATGGTAATATGTGATTGCATATGGTAGTATGTGATAGTGTGTACTGTAGGGGAGTATGTGCCTGTATGGTAGTATGTGCTGTGTATGGTAGTATGTGCTGGTGTACTGTATGGGAGTATGTGCTGTGTATGGTAGTATGTGATAGTGTACTGTATGGGAGTATGTGCTTGTGTATGGTAGTATGTGCTGTATGTGGTAGTATGTGCTGGTACTGTATGGGAGTATATGCTTGTGTATGGTAGTATATGCTGGGTGTAATTGTATGGGAGTATGTGTTTGTGTATGGTAGTATGTGCTTGTGTATGGTAGTATATGCTGGTGTACTGTATGGTAGTATGTGGTGCATGGTAGGAAGGCACATGCATGGCAGTAGTCTCAGTATGGTAGTACATGGCTAAAGTATGGTAGTATTGTGCTTAGGTATGGTAAAGTTGCGTACTGTATGGTGCATGTGTCTGGTGCATGGTAGTATGTGCTGGTGCACTGCATGCAGTATGGGGCAGCGGTGGTAGTATGTGCTGGTGCACTGATGGCGGTAGCATGTGGCTCTGGCTGGTAGTATGTGCTGTGCACTGTATGGTAGTGTGTTTGTGCATGGAGTATGTGATAGTGCACGCTTGGTGCAGTATGTGTTTGTGTATGTAGTATGTGCTGGTGTATGGTAGGCATGTGCCAGTAACGTGGTAGTATGTGTTTGTGTATGGTAGTATGTGCTGGTGTAATCACGGTAGTATGTGCTTGTGTATGGTAGTATGTGATAGTGTAACTGTATGGTAGCATGCGTGCTCAGCATGGTGCAGTGTGTGGCTTGTGTATGGTAGCATATGCTGCGTGCAATCGTATGTGCATGTGGCTCAGGCATGGTAGTATGCGCTGGTGCACTGTATGTGATAATATGCCTGTGCTATGGTAGATATGCTGGTGTACTGTATGGGGAGCATGGTGTTCAGTATGGTAGCATTGCGCAAGTATGGTAGCATATGCTGGCTACTGCATGCTAGCATGTGCTGTGTGCATGGTAGTATGTGCTGTGTACTGAGTGGTAGCATGTGGGCTTGTGGGTATGTGGCGATAGGCATGCACTGTATGGTAGCATGTGCTTCAGTAAATATGCTGCGAAATTGTATGGTAGCATGTGTTTGTGTATGGTAGTATGTGCTGTGTACTGTATGAGCATGCCTGTGTATGGTAGCATATGCTGGTGTACCGTATGGAGTATGTGCTTGTGTATGGTAGCATGTCAGGCATGGTAGCATGCTGTGCACTGTATGGTAGCATGTGCTCAGCATGGGTAGCATGTGCTGGTAAAATGTACTGTAGCATGCAGGCATGGTAGTATGGCTGGGTGTACTGTATGGTAGTATGTGCTTGTGTATGGTAGTACGTGCTGTCTGTACTGCATGGCATGTGCTTGTGCATGGTAGTATAAATACGCATGTGCATGTGTGTGAGCATGTGCTGGTACTGTGGCGTGTTGTGTATGGTAGTATGTGCTGGTGTAATGTATGGTAGTGTTTGTGTATGGTAGTATGTGATAGTGTACCGTATGGTAGCAGCTGTCTGTGTATGGTAGTATGCTGGTATGGTGCAGTCGGTGTACTGTATGGTAGTATGTGTTTGTGTATGGTAGATGTGCTGGTGTACCTTATGGTAGTATGTGTTTGTGTATAGTAGCAGAGATAGTAGAATTGTATGGTAGTATGTGTTTGTATGGTAGTATGTGGCTTGTGTATGGTAGTATATGCTGGTGTACTGTATGTGCTGTGTCTGTATGGTAGTATGTGCAGGCATATGGAGCAATTTGTGCATGGCAGTATATGCTGTGCAATAGGGATATGTGTTTGTGTATGGAGCATGTGCTGTGTATGGTAGTAATGCTGGTGTACTGTATGGTAGTATGTGTTTGTGTATGGTAGTATGTGCTGTGTACTGTATGGTAGTATGTGTTTGGTGTATGGTAGTGATAGGCAACGCAGTAGTGGTGTGTGTATGGTAGCATATGCTGCGTACTGCATGGTAGTATGTGTTTGTGATGGTAGCATGCTGGTGTACCATGTAGGGAGCATATGCTTGTGCATGGTAGCATATGCTGGTGTACTGTATGAGCATGTGTTTGTGCATGGTAGTATGTGCTGTGTACTGCATGTGGAGCATGTGCTTGTGTATGGTAGTATGTGATAGTGCACTGTATGGGGATATTGTGTCAGGTATGGTAGGTATGTGCTTGTGTATGGTAGTATGTGCTGGTGTACTGTATGGGGTATGTGCTGTGTATGGTAGTATGTGCTGGTGTACTGTATGGGGAGTATGTGCTTGTGTATGGTAGTATGTGATAGTGTACTGTATGGGGAGTATGTGTGTGTATGGTAGTATGTGCTGGTGTATGGTGAGTATGTGCTTGTGTATGGTAGTATGTGCTGGTGTACTGTATGGGAGTATGTGTGTATGGTAGTATGTGCTGGTGTACTGTATGGGAGTGTGTGTGTGTATGGTGTATGTGCTGGTGTACTGTATGGGAGTATGTGCTTGTGTATGGTAGTATGTGCTGGTGTGCTGTATGGGGAGTATGTGTGTGTGTATGGTAGTATGTGATAGTGTGTATGGGGAGTGTTGTGTATGGTAGTATGTGCTGGTGTATGGTAGTATGTGCTTGTGTATGGTAGTATGTGCTGGTGTACTGTATGGGAGTGTGTGCTTGTGTATGGTAGTATGTGCTGGTGTACTGTATGGGGAGTATGTGCTTGTGTGTAGTAGTATGTGCTTGGTGTACTGTATGGGAGTATGTGTGTGTATGTAGTATGTGCTGGTGTACTGTATGGGGAGTATGTGTGTGTATGGTAGTATGTGGTAGATGTAGTACCTGGTGCTGTTAGTTACCAGTCACTCAATACAGTATAAGACTCACGTTACCAATTATATAAACGTATTCTCTCTCTGTCAACAAGTAGACTATTACTTACATCTGTTACTTCATCTGTTTGTGTCTATCCCTCTTTGTCTATCTATCCCTCTTTGTCAGTCTATCTGTCTCTGTACCAGCTTCACTGTAATCATTTCAAAACTACGTACCAACCAAATACAGTGAGGTCCGAGTAGAAAGAAGTTGAAGGTCAGTATTAAGTATAAAACAAGTGATGATACTTTACAGGGAGAACATCATCTTAATGGCTGCTCTCATACGCCTTTAGGGTCATAAATTATGTAGAAAATCTAATTTGATTTTTGTTCCTCAAGTATAAAGTTAACGACACTAATCTTTTTATTCCGCTAATGGCCGCCGGATCGCCTTGAGAATAATGCCAAGTTAAGAAAGAACAGGGTAATGGGACATCAGGGTGTCAAGTGGGCATATGTTGAAGGAGGTATAGTAGGTAGTGGAGTGTATGTCTGTCATGTCACTTCCTGCGAGGGAGGTCGTGAACTCTTGGGGTGACTGTCAAAGACCTCACCTACCCACCTGTACACCTGTCAGGATACACTGAGAAGATGACGAAGATATCTGGAAATCGTTAGCTAAGCGACTGGAGATATGCCTGCGTAGTCGCGTCATTTATCAATATATTTCAAGTCTGTAGGAATTTAGTTAATATTTACCTTGGAAATATAAATCTTGAAATATCGTAGGTCTTCACACAACACTTACTGAAACAAGACCATCAAGTAGACTAACAAGATGCACTTCGTTACACTAAGTCGGTGAGTGAGACGATGAACATTGGACACCAAGAATAACTCGGAGAATTTTTACGATAAAGTTTGAACATATTCGGTCAGAAGTGATGTGAAAGGACGTCGAGATGATGGTTAGGTTAGGTTGGGTTAGGTTAGGTTAGGTTAGGTTAGGTTAGGTTAGGTTAGGTTAACAAGCTCTATTAGGTAGATAGGGAGACGGGCCTTCATAAAAGGGTTGTAATCAAATTAATTAACTCTGAGATGTTTGTCAACATCATTAGAAATTTGTCCTTCCTTGTGAGACGAATTGATGAGTTTCATTTATTTCTTGTTGATCAGACTGAAGTGCGTTGGGAGGTAGAGAGTGTGTTGAAGGTAAGTAGAGAGTGTGTTGGAGGTGGAGAGAGAAGAGGGTGTTGGGGAGGTGGAGGAGGTAAGAGAGTGTGTTGGAGAGGTGGAGGAGTAGAGAGAGGTGTTGGGGAGGTGGAAGAGGGTGTTGGGAGGTGGAGGGAGGTAGAGAAAGAGAGAGGGTGTTGGAGAGGTGGAGGAGGTAGAGAGGGTGTTGGAGAGGTGGAGGAGAGTAGAGAGGAGTGTTGGGGAGGTGGAAGGAGGTGTTGGGGAGGTGGAAAGAGGAGAGAGTGTTGGGAGGTGGAGGGAGGTAGAAGTGTTGGGAGGTGGAGGAGGTAAGAGAGGCTGTTGAGGAATGCCTTCATAGGTGTGTGTATAATATGCAACATAGTATATTATACAGTAATAAACAAAGTACAGTACTTGTATTAAATAATTCTACAGGTCCAACCATCCATATTTCAGTACTCTCCCCTTACAGGCAGCAGTGCAGTGGTGGGTCTCTCCCCTTCAGACTTGTGTGTGGCCCCTTCCTTTCCCTGGACTGGCCGAGCTGCGTGACAAGTGCACATGCAACCTCCTGGACCCAGTCGGTGTCGTCCGTGGCCAAGCGGGGCTGCGTCTCTTCTACTCGGACTGACGACGACGTGACAATGAGACGACCAGAAGCAGATAGCCACGGCGTTCGGTCTCTCTGGTATCTTCAGGAAGAGTGAGTTGATTCTCATGGGTACAAAGGGGTAAGGATACTTTTTATTATTAGTGTATGTGTGTCTTAGGTTATAATGACAGGTGAGACAACTACCGAGAAAGAAACAGTCCATTATATAACATACATTAATCCTTCAGTATAATCTCTGAGATAACCGATACACTACACTCGATGGCGTTCATTCCCCAACTGTAAAGTAGGTATCCATTTACAGCTGGTTAGACTAGTATTGCCACCGGAATCGAAGCATTGAATCTTTTAGAGTAGAAATAATGAATACTGTGTCTACTCGGCCGCCGCATCTTATCTGGGAAAGTATGCGTAGTAATGAAGTGACTATTTGAGGGTAAAGGTTGGGAGACAGTAGTTGGAAAAATTGGAGAAAAAGTAAAAATTCGCTTGGGAAGTAGTTCAAAGTTTTGAAGTGGTCATGGGTTTAGGTATGAAGATTTAAGTTTAAAATACCTCACCATGACAGCCCATGACATGCTCCTATACATGGCCATTTCCACAGAGAAATTAGGAAACACCACAATAGCCCCCTCCCTCCGCTATATCCCCCACCTCTCCCTTCCTGCCTCCACCTCGCCCTCCCCCTCCCATTCCTTCACACCTTCACTTCCTCTACCCCTCATTCCCCCACTTCCCTGTCCTTCCCTTCATCCCACAAACTCCTTCCATCCATCCCAACACTCAGTCCTTCACTGTCACCCCATCCCTCCCTCCACCATCCCTTCCATCGCTCCTTTCATTAATCCTTTCCTTCACCAAACAAGTCCAACCCTTCTCACACCCTCGCCCTCCACTCCCTCCTTCCCTCCCTACCATCACCAACCCTCCCTCACCTCCCAGTTTCCCCCAGACATGAGCCAATCAGAGTCCCTCACCTGTAGGAGGAGGTCAGCTGTTTCCCCATCAACTCACGCCCCTGGCCTATCCCCCCCGCCACGCCCACAATCACACACTTAAACCTGGACATCTCCCCAAAAGCAGTACACCCCCTAAGAGACAGAAACAGGCACACACACACAGGTGAGTATACTAATTAAGGAACCTGTCTCTTTTATTTACCTGTGTCAGATATTGTTTACTTTGTGTCATAATAATAATAATAATAATAATAATAATAAATTATAATCATAAAAAATAATGATGCTAATAATAAAATTATCATCATCATCATCATCATCATATCACAAGCCATGAAAACTAATTTTACTAATAACAAATTATCTATGTATTTTTCTGTTGTCATTGTTGTTCAGGTAAATAAGGTCACGTGTCACTAATAAGTAAACAGCTTGTACCCTGTGCCATAATGACTCGTCTAACATATGACCCTGATGGCTAACCGGCCTGACCTCACCTGATCTGATCTAACCTAACCTAAACCCAACCACAAGCAACGTTGACTTTATCACAGGTGTTCGTGTATTACATCAATAAAGTAAACACACACACACACACACACACACACACACACACACACACACACACACACACACACACACACACACACACACACACACACACACACACACACACACACGTCCTCAATGTTCTTCCTCTCTTCCTTTAAAAACTAATTTGATTAACTTCCTACAAAATTTGTCACCGTTCAGTGATTTCCCTCAGGGCTATGCAGGGGGCGAGATGAGGAGGGGGGAGGTATGGGGGGAGGGAGGTGAGGAGGGACCAGGGGGGAGGAGGTGAGGTGAGGAGGGATAGAGGAGAGAGAGAGGGAGAGGTAAAGGGGGTGAAGATGGGCAATGCAGCTTCTAG
>NW_024749176.1:0-16386 GCF_018991925.1 Homarus americanus
TATCAAATGCAGCTTTGAGGTCAAGAAATGTGGTGTATCTGTGCCTTTCATCACCATGCAGAGTTAGAAATGTGATGATGCAATTATGTACACCTTTACCATGGGTGAAGCCATTTATGTTAGGAGACATGTGTTCTCTGATTCTATATAAGAGTCTGCCAAGAACCATCCTCTCAAAGGTTTTACACAGGCAGCTGGATAGTGATATGGGACGAAAGGCATCAGGCTGTCCTGGTTTCGGTATTGGTACAACAATACTGCTGGTCCATGATGTGGGTAGTTGGCCCTCGGCATGACTCATATTGTACAATACCAACAATGGATTGCCTGGCACGCGCCTTAGTAGTCTAATGATGTTGTAGGTGACTCCGTCCTCTCCAGGGGAAGTAGACCTACCCCTGGCGAGGGCGGCGTCAAGCACCCACTCAGTATATGGAACATCACACTCATCGTGCTGTTTGCCCAGCATAAAGCTAAAAAGATTACTTCTCTCTACAGACTTCGCAACAAGGAGTCCCCGAGTCCTAGCTGGTAACATGTCATAGCTCGACACATGAGCCCACTTTGTTATTAGCTCATTCGACTTTTGCAGAGTGTTTGGATGGGAGACGTGTCTTCTGTTTTTACCTCTGATTATGTTTATGTCTTTCCAGGCTTTGCTGAGGGATGTGTGTTGGTTCAGGCTGTTGATATATGTCTCCCATGCATTTTGTCTTAGTTCGTTTACACGTTCCCTGACAGCAGCAATGGAAGCTTGATACAATTGTAACATTTGAGGTGTTCTAATTTGTCTGCAACCCTTACCCACCCTCCTGACCCTAGCCCTGAGTTTTTTCAGCTCAGGGTCATTATAGCACTGCTGTTGCCTGTTCCCATTATGCTGACCACGTTTTCTCCTTTTATTGGTGGAGGTATTGTTGGTGAAGTATGCATAAGTCCTATCTATCAGATCGTCATGGAAACTTTGGCAGTTGTCAGGCTTGTAGTCCATGTACCAGTCATGGATGAAGTCTATGAACTGGCTTTCATGTTCTTGCTTGACTGTGATTCTACGTCTGTTGAGTTTACCACCAGTGGGGGTGTCATTGGCTACATGTATACTAGCTTGGATTGGGCTGTGGTCAGACATAAGATCAGTGACAACATCAGAGCTATAAGTTGTGTATGATAGATTAAAGCCAATACATTTGTCTAGACCCCCGCCATAGATGTGTGTTGGTTCATTATTACCTATAATTTGAACATCTTCATATGCGCTGAGAAGTGAGATAAGTCTCCTACCATTGGTGTTAGTGGTGGAGTCACCTAATTTCTTGTGTCTAGTATTCAGGTCACCCATCAGGACAGTGGGCTCAGTGTGTAAAAAGTCTGGGAGATCTGTGTACTGAAGCTGATCTGAGGGAGCATAGGCGTTTAGCACGTTGAGTGTGGAGTTGCCCAGGTGGCTAGTGATCCCATGGTACTGAAGGTTGGTAGTCTTTTGGATACAAGAGGTACATGCGGGAGTGACTTCTTAACATACATCAAACATGTGTGAGTAGAACTAGGATCATAATACACATAATTGGGCAGACTGGGTGGGGCCTTACCATTAGGTGTGAGACACTCCTGCAGACACACAATTTCGATGTCCTCAGTGGTGGTGGAGGTGGTAGGTTAGTGAAGTCCTTGGTGGCGGTGGTTTGTTGAAGAGGGTCTGTTTTTTTTATTTTTTACTTTTTAGGTTTGTTTGACTGTTTGTATATATGTTTGTTTGATTTATTGCTTGTTTGTTTGTTTTATTGTTTGTCGGTTTGAATTATTGTTTGGTTGTTTATTTCATTGTATGTTTGTTATATTGTTCGTTTGTTTGTTTTATTGTTTGATTGTTTGTATTGTTTGTTTGATTGTTTGTTTGATTGTTTGATTGTTTGTTTGATTGTTTGTATGTATGTGTGTGTGTTTGTTTTATTCTTTGTCTGTTTGTTTTTTGTTTGTGTTTGTTTTTGGAATGATGTTTTTTGGTGTAATTTTTGTTTGTGTTGTGTTGTTGCTTGTTTGTTTGTGATGTGTTGTTTGTTAGTGGTTTGTGTGTGTGTGTGTGTGATAGAGAGAGAGAGAGAGAGAGAGAGAGTATCAACACAATTTCCATACCATTATTTACCAACAACTTTATGTCATAACTTAACAGTGAGTCAGGGACTCTCTCTCTCTCTCTCTCTCTCTCTCTCTCTCTCTCTCTCTCTCTCTCTCTCTCTCTCATGATAAAAAAACTGATCGACTTGTACCTGTGGTTGTTGTTTGTGTTTTAATTGTTAATTTAATACAACTTTTTTATCTTATTTCTAATTTCTACTGTTGTTCCAGCCACATGTTGTATTGTTAATAATAATGATAATAATAATAATATTAATAATAATAATACTAATAATAATAGAGACGATAATTATTACAATATGGAGGCAGGAGGAGGAAGAGGGAAGGAATGATGATAGTTGAGAAGGTGACAATAGTTGTGATAATGCTGGTTGTGGTAGTGATGGTAATATTATACACGTAACAATAATGGTTGCCCTTCGTGTCCGAGGATGGCCGGCCCTAGGGCCACCTAGGCGTGAATTTGTTTAAGGTGTTAGAATCTGTCGCCAACACCACAACCACACCATAAGCTAACGAGTTGTATGACCCAGTTTCAAGGAATAGTCCGAGAAGACCGGACAAGTCGCCAACTGCACTGGCTAACCATTATTCCAGAATAAGATCCGCAAATCGATTAACATCCAGGTTCCCATTTACTGGTAAATCGAAAGCCAAATGGCGTAAAAAAAAACAACCTGCTTATAGTTTCACTCTGTCCGGGAAATGAGCACAGTTGCACTCGCTTGCAAGGCGAGCATGTTGACTATTACACCACAGGTTGCCAAAATCACGTTTAGTAAACAAATTTTTTTTTTTTCGTGCCGGTCAAGCCCCGACCAGAGGTTAGCTAGACCCCCGGACAACTCTTTCGGAGCTTGGCCAGCACGTCGTATTGGTATTATCATCTCGACTTAGTTATATGTTACAAAGTCACTTGTGAGTTTTCAATTTTTTTATTTAATATTTACTTATGTTAAGCTAAATGTTAACAAATAAATGACTTAAATAATACTGAAACAAGCAAATAAAAGCGGAACTCCACCTAATATATACTGTATGTTACACTCAATAGGGATAATTGGCCATCAGTGATAACTTCTATATATTTATCTTTTCTGGAAAGTTTTGACTGGCCATAAACGATCCTGTAGATCATAAATATACATATAAATGAATACCTTCATAGAAAATGTAACCTAACCTATCCTACTTACAGTATAATTTAACCACCATATGACAGTAAACGACGTTTTAACTGGAACACTAAATTTTACCATATATGAATTAATCTTAATTAAGTTGTAATAATAAACCAAAAAGTTATCTCTATTTGACTAAAACGACTGATGATTTGTAAAAGCTTAATCGTATACTATATAATCCTGGCCATTAAACTAATAGGGATAATTGCCTAATATAGATAACTTCAATGTATTATTTTAAGCTTCTAACTGGTCATCGGCGATCATGTACTTCATCATATTATGTATTAATAAATTGTTTAATAGAAAACTTAAACTAACTTAACTTAACCTTAACAAATATTATCTAAGTGATATTAATATTATTTTCGTTTTAAATACAGGATAATCATCATGGGTGATATGATATGATATATTCTAAACAATAGTAAAGACTTAAACTATACAGATGAGAGGAAAACAAATCCCAGTAATAAGCACAAGTAATAAATAACTTAATAAACCCTGAAACTAAATATATATATTACAATGTTCTTTGTCTTTTATATTATATACTTACTGTAGTATATACTTATCACATACTTAAAGACGTAACAATAATGGATGCCCCTCGTGTACGAGGATGGCTGGCACTAGGGCCACCCAAGGTCTGTAGAAGAGAGATTTATTTGCTTTTCACGTTATTTACCTAATCTCTAACGTTAAATATATGGTAAATGTTATGAGAAATAGATAAAATTCTTATTCAATATTTATCAAACTACTTTTACAATGGACTGTAGTTTCTGTCAGCCTCTGGCAGCTGTTCAATGCCCACCGAGCATATCTGAGCATCAGCAGTATTAATGTTGTCTTTTCTCTTGAAGGCGTAGCTGCAATTTAGAAGTTGACGTCATATCCAAGGTATCGGTGAAAACTGGTAGAGAATAAGGAGCAATGGTGGGGATGGTGATTAAAGTGTCGGAGAGGAGGAGGAGGAAAATGGTGAGGACAGCATCAGTTGAGTGTTGGGAGGGAGCGCGTGAGGAGGAGGATGGAAAAAGTATTAGCGAGGAAAGTAGTAAAGATCCTGATGAAGGTAAAATGTTGACGACGAAAAACGTAGGAAGTTTTAACAGGAGTGTGGAGAAGAGTTGTACCTTTAAAGCTTATACCTAAAGAGCGCTTGACGAAGAATTTTTTGTCTCGAATCAAATTGAAGCTGTTTGTTCGTTTGTTCGCTTATGTACTTATTGTTACTTTGTTTTGCAATTTATCTTTATATTCTTAAACACTTTGAATAGTTTTAAAAATGTACAGATAAATTAAACGAATAAACAGTTGTGCAGTGCTGGCTGATGTGTGTGAAGTATTCCCTCTCCCCACAGCTACAGCCTCGTATCTCATTATGTTCGCCCTGTTTTGACCATTCTCAGTAGTTGGGGCCACTTTACCAACTTCCTCTTCCCTAGGTCTGTATGTTAACATTTCTTTTTTATCCAGTGATCATAAGACTCGTATGTTTACTACCAGGACATTTAGTGGCCCTCCCTCCCTCACGTTGACTGTGCCTCTACCTTGGAGGAGACAGCTGCCAGACCCACATGTACTGCCTGAGAATTTACATCTTAAGTTTCTCCCTGTAGGACATAAATCTTTTGCGGACAAAATTCCTAGGACACTTGGAAGTGTCTGGCATATAAGTACTTGAGGATCATTCGGTGAGGGCGATGGGCATTTTAAATGTAACTTCTCATTTTTGTCTCTGTATTAAGAAGTGTTTTTTCATGACATAATATGTGATGAAAAACAGCGTTATTAGATATAAACGAATCACATATACGACCCAGAAGTAGATGCCAGATATTGCCAAGTGTTCAGAGATTTTGTCTTCAACTGTACATCCATCGTTGGCTCAGAAGATATCAACTACCATTACCAGTACCTCGCAATTATATACTTACAATGGAGAACCACTAACAATAGCTGGCAACAGTTAACTTATATTATACACCGACCATCATCAGCTGGCAACAGTTGACTTATACACCCACCATCAGCTGGCACCAGTTAACATATACACCCACCATCAACAGCTGGCAACAGTTAACATGCAGTATGTAACAACGACTGGTAACTGACAACATACAACCACCACTAAAAACTGGCAACAGTCAACGAGCCACAATAATATTAACACGACTAAATTATTTCCTTTTTGTTTCTTAACAACAGTCGGTACACCACAGTCACTTACATGATGTAAGAAAGTTATGTTGGTAATAGTTGACAAATTGTCAACATATAAAAGTTATTAAGAATGATCCACCATCACTGTTATTTGAGATCTTATATATCTGGCGGCGTCAGAACCCACCGAGAATTAGGGCGTTGAAACCTGTATTTCTCCGAGCAAAAAATATGACCAAGGCCTCTGTGTTATTATGGGCAGACTTCCGGCCACCACCATCATGAATAACTAACTAGAGATTATCCCCGTCCATTTACCTCAGTTATGTGGGCTACACACACCGTCGTGGCCTGAGGGTCCACAGGTAATAACTGGACACATGACAGGTTATTTCTGTAGCCTGGAGACCCACCACTGACTTGCACCTACAGTAACCCACCACTGACCTACACCTACAGTAACCCACCACTGACCTGCACCTACAGTAACCCACCACTGACCTACACCTACAGTAACCCACCACTGACCTGCACCTACAGTAACCCACCACTGACCTGCACCTACAGTAACCCACCACTGACCTGCACCTACAGTAACCCACCACTGACCTACACCTACAGTAACCCACCACTGACCTACACCTACAGTAACCCACCACTGACCTGCACCTACAGTAACCCACCACTGACCTGCACCTACAGTAACCCACCACTGACCTGCACGTACAGAAACCCACCACTGACCTACACCTACAGTAACCCACCACTGGCCTGCCTACAGTAGCGCGGGACCCACCGCGGCCTGCACCTACAGTAGCCTCGAGACCCACCACTAACCTGCACCTACAGTAGCCTCGTGACCCACCACTGACCTGCACCTACAGTAGCCTCGAGACCCACCACTGACCAGCACCTACAGTAGCCTCGAGAGCCACCACTGACCTGCACCTACAGTAGCCTCGAGACCCACCACTGACCTGCACCTACAGTAGCCTCGAGACCCACCACTGACCTGCACCTACAGTAATCTCGAGACCCACCACTGACCTGCATCTACAGTAGTCTCGAGACCCACCACTGTCCTGCACCTACAGTGTACAATCTTTGTTCTGGAAACTTAAAGATTTACACAAATCAAACTCTACTTACAGCCCAATTAGTGATACACTTTTGGCGGGTAATGATGGTCAGTAATATAATTCGTTGTGTTAAGAACAAGAGTGTTGAGTGTGTGGGTGCGTGTTCACATAATCAGAAGGAAGTAGTTGGCTTTGCTCGACTCACTGTTAGCCCCTGGCATGACTTATCACCTGAACTCTGGCGGGAGGATACAGCCAAGTGTTGTGAGTCAGATCCGTGAATTAGAGAGAGGCGGGGACTTAGTGGCGACCTCGGGAGACACTAGTGACCGCCTCACTCTAGTTGGCCTCAGTGACTCGCTGGCTCATATCTCTTACCTAAATCCTCTTAATTCTTCCTCATACTTCTAAATTTATTATTATCTTCAGGTAACTTACGGGTAAGAATTAAAATGAATAGTAAGTAAGAGCTGTGTGTTACTCTGAGACATTTTGCGGTCGTCTTTAAGGGCAGGTCCTCGGTGGCTGTCACATTAGGGTGTGTCATAGGAGGGAAGATCAGCTAAAACTAATGGCCCATCACTTTTTTTGGTAGATTTTAGTGTATATAAACAGAAAATAATTTCAGTTTCAATATTTTGCAACCTTTTGCTAGGTAAATTTCAGCGTGAAATTTATCGAAAATCTAACGTACAGCTGCATTAGTGCATTACAATTAAATAGTGAACATTGCTTTCTGACTTCATTCTTTAACAACCCAACTAACAATATTTTTTCTGTTTCAGATTCTGATGCATTTATAAGTTGATAATATTTGCGATGGCTGCTTGTGTCAGGACGAGGAACCAAAAATCCAGCCGTCTCAGTCACTATCTTGGGTCTGGGAGAGAGCTCCTGAAGTCGGAGTTGCCTACATTGAGAGATGCTTTGAGATACGGTGTTTTAATCAGGCAAATCAGTGAAAGAAACCAAAGAACTTACACAAACAAAGACATTGCCAGTGATATGATAAAGCTGTCTTGGCACAGTACACTCTATTAACGCTGGTTCAAGCCTCGGTCGCAGAAGAAGATTAATTGAGAGACGCTAGCCAGTTGGAAAGGGCAGAGATATCTCTCTTGGGAGAGGAAAACTTGCGAGATTAAGGACAGCTTTGCCAAACAACTGGACCAGTTGACATAATTACTTGCAAGTGCCCAATTGTTCTCTGTCCTGAGTTTGGATGCGATCGTGACTGTAAATCCGAGGCCCACATCTCCTGTATTTGCAAGCGTGAACTGAAGATTCCTGTGATCGAACTGGCATTTGTCAAAGCACAGAGAGAGAAGACTGGCAGTATAGGGGCTCTCATGATTTCTAGCCAAGATGTTCCGGAGTCCAAGAGACAGGAGGCTGCCACAGAGAGACAGAAGAGGAGAAGAGTTGCCGAGGAAAAGAGACTTGAGAAGGCCCAGGGTAAGGTAAAAAGGCCGATGATTGGAGTCAAGCTGATTCAGAGTTTAATGACTTCCCCATGGCTGATCCGAGTTCTGACCAGGAGAATGGTGACTTTGTCCCTAACCCAGAAAATAATGATCCCAAACCTTCCAGGCATAAGAGTCGAAATAGGAAAGATATCCCGAGCATAGATCTGGCCAGCATGCGACACCACACTGGTCTCAGAGAAACTGCAGAGATAGCAACAGCTGCCTGGACTGACGGTGGTTTGATAACACCTGATGATGTTCACCTGGTGATAGATCATAACAAAGTAAGGAGAGCTCAGGAGAAACTTGTTAGTAACCTAGAAGAGGAGTTTGATAAGTGGATAAGAGAAAATGGAATCAATTGTTTGTTCTTTGATGGGAGAAGGGATGACACTAAAATGTTCATGAAAGTTGGAGATTCTGACAAGTTGTTCCCTGCCATGGTGAAGGAGGAACACTACTCCTGCTGCAGTGAACCAGGAGGGAAGTATTTGTGGCATTTCACTCCAGAGAAAGATGACATCAGGAAACCAGCTGAGATAGTGGCAGATAACATTGTGAACTGGCTCAGAGAGAGGAACGTAGACCAGACCCTGCAGGCCATTGGAGAGGACAGCACCAACACGAACACAGGGTGGCAAGGGGGGGTCATACAGTGGATAGAGCGGAAGATTGGGAGGAAGCTGGTCTGGATTGTTTGTGGCCTCCACACCAACGAGTTGCCACTCAGACATCTGATCCAGGAGCTGGATGGCAAGACTCTTTCAAACAACAGATGGTCTGGTCCTCTTGGCAAGATGCTGGACTCTGCCACTGAGTTAGAAATATATCCGAGCTTTGAAAAAATCACAGTTGGCCCTCCACTCGTTGAGCTTGCACATATTGTCATTGACGACCTGAGTACTGACCAGTACTATGGTTACATGATTTGCAGTGCCATCAAAACTGGGGTCATGCCTGATAGACTTGCTTACCTGCAGATAGGTCCAGTCTCACATTCTAGGTGGCTCACAACGGCTCTCAGGTTCTGCAGAATTTGGGTCGCTCATCATAAACTGAAAGGGAACCAGCTTCACAACCTGAGACTTATTGTCCAATTCATCGTGAGTGTCTACTCGCCAAATTGGTTCAACACCAAGGTCAAGTCATCGTTCTCCTAAGGTCCGAGGCATGTTCTCTTCCAGCTTGAGCTCCTGAGGAGTCAGCCAAAGAAGGTTGTTCAGATTGTGGAGCAGACTGTGAGGAGATCTTCCTGGTATGCTCATCCCGAGGCAGTTCTGCAGACAATGCTCTGCAGTAAGGATGAGGAGGAGAGAAGAGTGGCAGTCAAAAAGATCTTGGATATGAGACTTATGAGAGGATCTGGGCATGACGAATCAGTTGGTGACGATTCCGTCAGGGTCAGGAAGACTCCTGAAGTCAATCTAGGTGCCAAGACCCTCACTGATCTCATAGATCTGGATAACATCCAGGCTGACAGTGAGCCCCCTCTTACCTGCAGCCTCACCAATGTTCAAGTCAGAGCTTTCCTGGACAACCCCATGCATGTCCCTGCCTGGCCCTCCCACACCCAGAGTATAGAGCGTTGTGTACAGCAAGTGAGCGAGGCCAGCAGTCACGTGTACAGCCAGGAGAGGAGGGAAGGCTACATCTGAGCTCAGGTGGTCAGCAGGGAGGTGATGAGTAGAAAGAGAAGCAAAAAAGACATGTTCTCTATGGTGTGCAGCAACACCGGGTCGTCGTAGTAAAACCGGTTTTTGTATTTGATGATTTTGTTTTCTAAAGGAATATTAAATTTAATAAATGTGTCAAGATCATTCGTTTCACTATTCTGGATCATTTTCATCCTAATAAATTAACCTGATACATTTACTTTACTTTAAATAAGCTATTTAGTGGTGTTGGTAAAAGGGTGGGAATACTGAATTTTCATAAGATTTCAAGTTAAAATTTACCTAGTAAAAATGAAAACTTTTCAAATCTGAAGATATTACATGATTCTGCACATAGAACTACATCATTAATACCATGGGCCGATTTTTCAAACTCAAAAAAAAAAAATTCGCCTCTGTATGACACACCCTACTGTCACATCCTTCCCTCATTTTCTCGCCAAGATGACGTCATAAATTATCCGCTGAAGGAAAGGGTGACGTTATGAGTTTGTACCATTTTTAAAATTTTTTTTCATCTAGTTTTCCTGTGAATATTAACAATATTTTTCTGAAAGTATTATAATATCATAGTTTTTGTTCATATTCTGTTTTTTATGTTTAATTATAATTAAATAAAAGTTGTTTGATAATCATGTGATCTTCTCCCTCCCTGGTCCTGCTGCAGTATATGTACCCCATAGCTACTGTCCCTCCCTGGTCCTGCTGCAGTATATGTACCCCATAGCTACTCTCCCTCCCTGGTCCTGCTGCAGTATATGTACCCCATAGCTACTCTCCCTCCCTGGTCCTGCTGCAGTATATGTACCCCCATAGCTACTCTCCCTCCCTGGTCCTGCTGCAGTATATGTACCCCATAGCTACTCTCCCTCCCTGGTCCTGCTGCAGCATATGTGTGCCCCCATAGCTATTCTCCTCCTGGTCCTGCTGCAGTATATACCTGTGCCCCATATTTCCTCTCCTCCCTGGTCTGCTGCAGTATATGTGCCCCATAGTTACTCTCCTCTCTGGTCTTGCAGTATATGCCCACCTGGCTACTGTCCTCCTTGGTCCTGCTGCAGTATATGTACCCCATAGCTACCCTCCCTCCCTGGTCCTGCTGCAGTATATGTACCCCATAGCTACCCTCCCTCCCTGGTCCTGCTGCAGTATATGTACCCCATAGCTACTCTCCCTCCCTGGTCCTGCTGCAGTATATGTACCCCATAGCTACTCTCCCTCCCTGGTCCTGCTGCAGTATATGTACCCCATAGCTACTCTCCCTCCCTGGCCCTGCTGCAGTATATGTACCCCATAGCTATTCTCCCTCCCTGGTCCTGCTGCAGTATATGTACCCCATAGCTACTCTCCCTCCCTGGTCCTGCTGCAGTATATGTACCCCTTAGCTACTGTCCCTCCCTGGTCCTGCTGCAGTATATGTACCCCATAGTTACTCTCCCTCCCTGGTCATGCTGCAGTATATGCACCCCATAGCTACTCTCCCTCCCTGGTCCTGCTGCAGTATATGTACCCCATAGCTATTCTCCCTCCCTGGTCTGCAGTATGTATGCCCATGCTACTCTCCCTCCCTGGTCCTGCTGCAGTATGTGTAACCCGTAGCTACTCTCCCTCCCTGCTCCTCCTGCAGTATATGTACCCCATAGTTACTCTCCCTCCCTGGACCTGCTGCAGTATATGTACCCCATAGTTACTCTTCCTCCCTGGTCCTGCTGCAGTATGTGTACCCCGTAGCTACTCTCCCTCCCTGGTCCTGCTGCAGTATGTGTAACCCGTAGCTACTCTCCCGCCCTGGTCCTGCTGCAGTATGCCTTGCCTCCATGGCTACTCCTCACTCCTGGTCCTGCTTGCAGTATATGTACCTCATGGCCTACTCTCTCCTCCCTAATTCCTGCTGCCGTATATGTGCCCCATAGCTACTCTCCCTCCCTGGTACTGCTGCAGTATATGTACCCCATAGCTACTCTCCCTCCCTGGTCCTGCTGCAGTATATGTACCCCATAGCTACTCTCCCACCCTGGTCCTGCTGCAGTATATGTACCCCATAGCTACTCTCCCTCCCTGGTCCTGCTGCAGTATATGTACCCCATAGCTACTCTCCCTCCCTGGTCCTGCTGCAGTATATGTACCCCATAGCTACTCTCCCTCCCTGGTCCTGCTGCAGAATATTTACCCCATAGCTACTCTCCCTCCCTGGTCCTGCTGCAGTATATGTACCTCATACCTACTGTCCCTCCCTGGTCCTGCTGCAGTATATGTACCTCATAGCGACTCTAATCGTTAGATCAGACTCGCTTTATCTACAAGATTAAATTCTCTCTGTTTTGCCTCACAATATCAGCAATAGACAAATTGTAACACGATAGTAACTACACCATCGCCACCTTTGTTGTTTTCATTGTTTTATATTTAACTCTGCTATTGCCCAACTTCATCCAGTATAGTGGGGCTACATATATATAGTCACTCTAGACTACTATGCTGAGACGCTGGGACAAGTAACTCTATGATCTGGAGTCTCCGGTGGACCTTGGTGCTCCAGGCTCCCTCTGTCTCTACCACTATTGGGTCAAAACAATACTCGTGGCTCAGGTTCCTGTACTTTGTATCCCTCTGGTTTCCCCCTGAGATGCTTCCCTCCCTGCTCCAGCTGCTGCCCTCCCTCCTCCAGCTGTTTCCCTCCCTGCCCCAGCTGCTTCCCTCCCTGCTCCAGCTGCTTCCCTCCCTTCTCCAGCTGCTACCTTCCTTTCCCCAGCTGCACTGTGGGTGAGATCAGTAAGCGCCAAGGTTATAATGTTAACATGTGGTTGTTCTCCATTAAATGTTTATCCTCCTTCCTCGCTTGTATGTCTGGCGGTAGTCAGTTTCAGTGTAATATATAAGACATACAATAATAATAATAATAATAATAATAATAATAATAATAATAATAATAATAATAATAATAATAATAATATTAATAATAATAAATAAGACACCAAGGGCTGCTGTTCTGGCACTCGTCATCGTCCTGGTATCCAACACAGCTCCTGGTCCCAAAACACGCACCATAAACTTAGCTTCAGGCAGAATTTTCCATCTGTATTAAAATAAGTCGAGGATAAAAGAAACAATTGAACATCATGATATAAATAAAACAGATGATGATAACAGTAAAGCGAGGATGATAATTGAGCAGTGATACAACAAGAGTTGACAATATAAATATACCTGGTTGTGGGGGTCGTACAGATTACAAAAATAACCTGTACTTTTCTTCTTTTGGTCGTCATGAAAATTTCAACAGTTTTCACTGGCCAACTCAGGTTATTGCTGCTCCAGGAAACAAACACAAAATTTCTGCACTCTGGCTCAGACCACCGAAAGTTAACACACTCACAACACACCATACAAGCGTTGTATTGCATTTATTCCACATATTGTCGTGGCGGCTTGCAAACATCTCAGATATGCGTAAGTGACTATAAATTTAGTAACTAGAATATTGAAGTAAAGAAAACATTATGTGAACCATGACGGAGGGGAGAGGAGGGGAGGGCAGGGCTGGGCAGGGATCAGTACTGGGTCACAACAGAGGGAATTGTTTGTCTTGGTAGACGTAATAATCATCAACGTCACAGAGAATGAGGCCAAACACTTCGAGAACACAAATCAGCCCCCCCCCCCTAAAAAAAAAGTCCAAATTCCAACTGAGAATAATCTGATGAATAAAACAAGAATCAAAAGATATTAAATTCTCCTCATTTATATAAGAATAAAGCGGAGAGGGCTGAACTGTACCTAAGAGTTATATACTTCAGCTGTGTAATGAAACATAGTGAACAGAAGGAAAATAAAAACAATATAAAAAATAAACAACTTTACGTTGCTGTACGTTTATATTTGTTCGTCTTTTGTTTCACTGAAGTATTTCAACTTTCAGAGACTGTTATTACACAAGCTTTTTCCCGATTTACATGTCCTGATCTCCAGTTGCTGCCAGACGTAGGACAACACGGGAGTATACAAACAACAGAAACAAAATTTATGTATAGAAGAACTTTTCATGTGTGGCCTTAAGAGCGGCTGCTGTAAATCTTACGTTTTTATTCTAAGTTTTGGGAGAAAAGAATATTATTTTTAATACAAATATTGTTGACATTCCCCGAGAGAAATAACTTTAATTCGTTGGTCTCCTGTGTTGCTAACCTATAATAAACGCTTAAAGACCTTAGTTATTGCCGAGCAGTAATACGTTATAACATCAACATTGTCCACGTTTATTGTGAGAAAGACTTTGTGTTTGGTGATTAAAGACCCGACCTTTACAACTCTTATGTTTCCTCGCAATAGCAAGAATACATAACAATTATATATCTATTTTTTTACGGATAGCTTGTTAAATATAATGGTTACATCTCGTGCACTGATGCCACTAAGCGTGAGTGTGTTTAGGCGGTAAAATCTGCAACTAACACAACGACATCCCGTGTACGGTAAGGCGCAGGAGCGTTTACAGCGCCCAACAGGGAAGCATGCTAAGTTCATGCTTACCTTTATGTCTCATGAGTTAAGGGCGTAGAAGCCTGAAGGGTCAAGGGCGTAGAAGCCTGAAGAGTCAATCGTTTTTGTCATCAAGTTATTAGAAGCCCCAACAACTTTCCCTGAATAAGAATTCGCAACTTTCGATTTACAACAGGTACCTACTTTACTGCTTTACTGGGGCTAGGAAGTATGTCCAAAAAACTTTTCCACCGGCCCGGGAATCGAACCTGTGAAATCTCGCTTGCGAGGTAAGAGCGGTACAGCTTCTACCACCGGCGCCCCTAACACAACGACGACCCTGTGAGGTGACAGGTGTATGGCCAAGTAACTCATCACTTAAGCTGGCTAACTACCTGTAGTAGCCCGGTGTAGGGACCACCACCCAGGTCTTCATTTATTTATTTATTTTTTTTATTTTTTTTTACGTGGCCTCCAGTCTCCCCAATAGCCACACCTTCGCCGCCATTTTATTACCTTAATATTAAATATCCTAATACATAAGTAGCTATCCTATCTGTGTTGAATTAGTTGAGCCGCAGATCTATGCGGCATTCAGTGACTGTAGCCTCATAGTCAATATCTGCAACTGTTGTCGGCATTGGCGACAAAGCTCTCGTTCCCCTGAGGCAGAGCAAAGCCGACCAAAGAAGAGAGAAGGACAGTCGACAGCTCATCCAGGCTGACACATAACTTCTGGGCTGCTGCTTCTGTTCGGAGATCACCTCCGCAAGTCTGGCGTAGAAACATCTTGCACTTGGTCCTCCCACCAGAGGTTGTGAAAACTAGAGGAGTGAAGCTGCCTTGATCAACATTTTGAATTCTCTCCTCATATGCCCTTGTCTTGTCGTTCTCGTTCCTAGGTTACGGTTACATGCGGCCATGAGATAAAATATCCTGATGTCGAAGAAAGCTTGCTGTCCCAGCGTCCAGAATCCTCGAGCACTGACGTCAACACGGGCTTCGTTAGATGTGTTTGAAGTCCTATGTTGGAAGATCTCACCGTCCAAAGGAAGGAGGGTCGGTTCTGCCATGACATCCCGGCAGATTTCCTTCAACATATTTGCTGTGAGGTCCCTTACTTCGTCATGCCTCATGTATATGAAGCCCCCTTTCTTGCACACCATAGCGTGATCGACGTCATAGGAAGAGCCACACACGCATTGGGAGGGCAAACCTTCTACTGGCCAACCGTACCTTAGAGCAATGGCATCTGTAAATTCTTGTTTATTGAGACTGAAACTATTTGCCCTTATCTGTAACGTAGTTAACCAGTTCGAGGCGCCCACCTCCTGCGCTATAGCTACTTTTTTTTTAATTCTCTGGTATTTGCAGCAATAGTTGCTGCAACTTGTCACTTTGGCCGTTCTGTTGTTCTGTCGTAATGGACCTTCGGATCTTGTTTACTTTACTGGTATCCACCTCCCCTGTTGCGTTCTGAGCTATTATGTGGTCCGTGAGGGCTGCCGTGAGCTTAACTGAGTTTTGATGCTCAGTGGCAGCAATCTCCTCTGGGTTGGTTAGTCCCATTCTTCCCAGTCTCGGTCGTAGTGCAACAAGTGATCTTCCTGCTGGGGTTAGGTGAGGGTGTTTCACTAATTTGGGAATGAAATTGACGCTGATTGCTTCTTCCAGGGGGTGGAGGAGGGGTCCAATATCAGGGACAGTGCGCATCAGGTAGTTCCAGCGATGCTTGACTCCATGGGTGAATGCCGCAAAAGCCACATGTGGCTCTCTGATAGCAATCTCAGACAGAGCTTGGATTTTCCTAACCCACTCATTCACCTTTCCCGTTACGTACTCGATCTTGAAGTCCGTAGTGCCGATTACTGCGTCTAGATGTCTTTGGCCATCCTTTGTAATTTTGACCTCACTTCCGCCAAACACCTCCATTGCCCGTTCGTAATGTTCTGGCTTCACAATGAGGAAGGACTTGCTGGGGTTTGGGTGGTACCCTATCTGTGGACCTCGTGATGCTACCAAGTCCCACCACCTTTTGATGTCCTCAACTCTTCCTGCACCTGTAAGGTCATCAGCGTACGCCACTGGGTTTGACCCCAGTTGTTTCAAATTTTATTTCTTGTTGGAGGACTGATAGGCCTATTGTGTACATTGAAATTGCAACAGGGTCCCCCTGTGTTGTTCCCTCGGTTGACTGTAA
>NW_024749177.1:0-23550 GCF_018991925.1 Homarus americanus
AAAAGCCTCCATATTTACCTCACTCTCCACACACACAACTTTGAGGTTAAGGACATAAATTCACTCTCATGTTTGTGCCCGACTCATAAACCAGAAGCTGTACTCCCCACCAACATTAACCACTCTATGTGTACTCTCTTTTAACGCCGTTTTTGTATGTGTTTTTCTACAGAATTTTGGGCCTTTTGGGGGAATTTGTTAATAATTTGTTTATTTTACTGTTTATTTATTTATTTATTTTTATTTTTTTTTTGCTTTTAAAATTTAGTTTTTTGTTGTAGTTAATTTTTTTGTATGTTTTTATTTATTTATTTATTTATTTATTTATTGTTAATACTGTTAATAACGACAACAACAAGAAAAATTAATAATAACAATGACGAGGATGATGACGATGACGACGACGACGACGATGATGATGATAATAATGATAATACCACAATAACATCAACACAACACAACACAATCATCTACCATGAAATACCAGCCACACCTACAACACCAAGAACTATATGTATATGACAAAGAATCTATCACATCCCCACCACACCCCTACCACACCCCTACCACACCCCAACCACACCCCTATCACATCCCTACACCCCTACCATCCCTACCACACCCCGTTCACACCCCAACCACACCCCTATCATCCCTACCACACCCCAACCACACCCTATCACATCCCCACCACACCCCAACCACACCTATCACATCCTACCACACACAACCACACCCTATCACATCCCTACCACATCCCTACCACATCCCCTACCACACCTCTACCCACCCCAGCCACACCCCTATCATCCTACCACATCCCCTACCACACCCCTACCACACCCCAACCACACCCCTATCACATCCCTACCATCCCTACCACACCCCAACCACACCCCTACCACACCCCTACCACACCCCTATCACATCCCTACCACACCCCAATCACACCCCTACCACACCTCTACCACACCCCTACCACATCCCTAACCACACCCCTGCCACACCCTACCACATCCCTACCACACAGCTGTTGCATTTTGGCTTGTAAGAAAAAGATATAATAGATGATTCACCATTATTAATATTTTTTATTCGTCTTTATTCCCGTGTTGCGTTACATCACCACTGAGGTATATTCTTTGTGTGGTAATTAAAAAAAACACAACCTGGATTTAGTGGATACGAGTGAGCTTTGATGAGAGATGGAGAGAGTGAGAGAGTGATAGAGAGAGAGATAGATAAACAACCAACCAAAATGGATGAATAATAGACTCTTAGATCTTCTAGGGAAAAACAAAGGAGTATATAGAAAAGTTAAGAAAGGCGAAAATCACTTACTTGGTTACTATCAGAACCTAACAAGACAGGTAAAAACAGAAATTAGGAAAGCAAAGAGAAATTATGAAATCAAGGTAGCAAACGAATCGAAAAATAACCCCAAAGCTTTTTATCAACTGTATAAATCAAAGGTTAGAGATACAATAGGTCCCCTTAAAACTACGACAGGAGAAATGACTGATGATGAGTTAGAAATGTGTACGTTAAATAGTCATTTTCGCTCCGTATTCACAAATGAAAACCTAGCACAGTTTCCAGAAGTTCATAAGGTATATAACGACAGTATAGAAAATATGTTGATGAATATCAATATTACTAGTAACGATATTGCTTAAAGTAATTAACAAACTGAAGCCTCATAAATCGCCTGGTCCAGACGAGGTATATGCTAGAATATTAAAAGAATGTAGAGATGAGTTGAGTAATCCATTAGCAGTTTTATTTAATAAGTCATTAGAATCGGGCCTAGTGCCAGAAGCTTGGAAACTTGCAAATGTAGTTCGATTTTCAAAAAGGGTGATAAATCAATAGCATCAAATTACCGTCCCATTAGTCTCACGTCAATCATAGGCAAGTTGCTAGAGTCAATTATTGCTACAAAATCAGAAGCCACCTTGAAACATTCAACTTAATTCATTCTTCTCAGCACGGGTTCACCCAGGGACGTTCTTGTCTCACAAATTTGCTTAGCTTTTTCTCAGTATTTGAAGCGGTAGATAATGATAAGTCATATGATATAATTTATTTAGATTTCAGTAAAGCATTCGATAGAGTCCCTCATGAGAGATTGATAAGGAAGGTAGAAGCACATGGAATAGGTGGATCAGTATTAAAATGGATTAGGTCATGGTTAACTGGTAGGAAACAAAGAGTCAGCATAAATGGATTAAAGTCAGACTGGGGTGCGGTCAAAAGCGGAGTTCCCCAGGGATCTGTATTAGGCCCTCTGCTGTTTGTTATATTCATTAATGATCTTGATTTAGGCATAACTAGTAGGATTAGTAAATTTGCAGATGATACCAAAATGGGGAGAGTGATAAATTCAGACAGTGACTTTGAACACCTTCAAAGAGATCTAGATACCTTACATGAGTGGTCAGTAGACTGGCAAATGAATTTTAATACTGATAAATGCAAGGTACTACAGATAGGAAGACGAATACAAACGTTAAGTATAAACTAGGTAACACGGAAATAGAAAACTCAGTTTGTGAAAAAGATCTAGGTGTATTTGTTAGCAACGACTTGAAACCTAGAAAACAATGTATTAGCGTTCGCAACAAGGCAAACAGGATTCTTGGGTTCATATCTAGGTCTGTGAGTAACAGAACTGCTGACGTTATCTTGAAACTTTACCTAGCATTAGTGAGGCCACACATGGATTATGCGGTTCAGTTCTGGTGTCCTTATTATAGAATGGACATAGATTCTTTGGAGAGAGTACAAAGAAGAATGACAAAAATGATCCATAATATTAGAAACCTTCCATATGAAGAAAGACTGAAAAGCTTGGCTTACATTCATTAGAGAGGCGTAGAGTTAGGGGAGATATGATAGAGGTGTACAAGTGGGTAAGTGGGATTAACAAGGGTAAAATGGAAGATGTTCTGAAGCTCAGTAATAACGAAATAACTAGAACAAATGGCTTTAAATTAGATAAATTCCGATTCAGAAAGGATATAGGCAAGCACTGGTTTGTAATAGAGTTGTGGATATGTGGAATAGGCTACCGAGTGCTATAGTAGGATCGGGGACGCTAGGGGAGCTTCAAGACGAAGTTGGATAGGCACATGGAAGTGCTGGGATGGGTGTGAAAGGGATCTGCCCTGTATGGGCCAGTCGGCCTCCTGCAGTATCCCACTTTCTTATGTTCTTATGTTATGTAAATGACTTTCATCAATTTATAGAGAACAGATGAAGGAATTCCCCGCCAGGTAAGATAACCAGACCTTCTCTAATTAATGAAACCAACAGCCGCTCTTAATGGATTTATTGTCTGAACCAAAACAATTAAAGTGAAACAAGGATGAAGTCAATAGCCGTGATCAATACCAGGTTTTAGAGGACAGAATCATAACACAGATTCACAAGTAGTTTACACGTAGTGTGTGTGACGAAGTCTGTCATTCTCCCCAAAGTATTGATCATAACAACACCACGGCCACACATCACCACCACCGAGTGACATTGAATGTAACACCTACTATAATTACTTTGAAATTAATTAAATTTAATAATGCTTATTGGTTCACAATGAAGGGTATATTAACATAGTTCACCATTGTATAAACTAGCGAAGATATATATATAAAGGGGATATAGATAAAGTTCTTATAATATCCGAGCAGGATAGGACTCGGAGCAACGGATTCAAGTTAGATAAGTTTAGGTTTAGGAGGGAGATAGGAAGGAACTGGTTCACAAATAGGGTGGTGGACGAGTGGAACAAGCTTAGCAACTTTGTAGTAAGTGCGGGAACTCTGGAAAGTTTCAAAAGGAGGCTAGATAGATTCATGGATGATAGAGAGCGGTAGTAACTCTCGACAGGAGCTGCCATGCTCAGGCCAACCGGCCTATTACAGACTCCTTATTTTCTTATATATATATATATATATATATATATATATATCTATATATATATATATATATATATATATATATATATATATATATATATATATATATATATATATATATATATATATCTTGACTAAAATCACACGGGAAAAGGGAAACAACGGAGTATCTTAGCTTTCGTCTTTATTCAAGACATCTTCAGGAGCAACTGGATTACATGGACAGAGAGAGGCTTAAATATACAGGGTGACCTTAAAAACATGAGGTCAGGTCATAATGATGTCATCCACTAATCCCCACACCAACACACACACGTAGAGGAGCTTAAGAGAAGGGGGTGACGTGACTAGTCAGGTCAGGTCAAAAATAAGGGACCCACAAAATAACTATCATACATCTAGATCAAAGGTTTTCAAAGCATTTTTAACCTTGGGCCACTGACAAATAAATTTATGTAACATATTATCAGTTTTGAACAGACCATCACTAAGGTTTATTGATTTTAATTCCTACAGTCTGTACTCACCCCTGAAGATGTGAATTACACGAAAGCGCTTGGGAACTTCTTGTTTTCTTTTTCCTTGTGGGTATCAGCATATACCTGGATCACGCGCACCTACAGTGATTTATTTGCATATATATATATATATATATATATATATATATATATATATATATATATATATATATATATATATATATATATATATATATATATATATATATATATATATATATATATATATATATATATATATATTTTATATATATATATATATATATATATATATATATATATATATATATATATATATATATATATATATATATATATATATATATATATATATATATATATATATATATATATATATATATATATATATTCAAAATAAGTTTTCTGATGTAGTAGGTTTGGGAAATTCGCTACATTTTGATTTTGGAAAAATCATATTTGGGAAACGCAAATTATATTAAACTTAACTTATCGGGATTTTCAACATGACAGCATGAAATTGCTAAGCCTGAATACTGGAGGCTGTAACGACCCAACTGTACGTCACCAAAAGCACCAGTTTACACCTCCCTCACCCTCGTTTACTGTGTCACACGTTTATATATATATATATATATATATATATATATATATATATATATATATATATATATATATATATATATATATATATACCTGTATATGCTGATAACCACAAGAAAACACGAAGTTCCCATGCGCTTTCGTGTAATTCACATCTTCAGGGGTGAGTACAGATCCCTGAAGATATGAATTACACGAAAGCGCTTGGGAACTTCTTGTTTATTTGTTTCCTTGTGGTTATCAGCATATACTTGGATCACGCGCACCTACAGTGATTTACTTGTGTGTGTATATATATATATATATATACTGTATATATATACACACAATTGAACGAATTTGCTGTCAGTTATATATTTATATTGCCATTTTGAATTGTTGTATTGTATTCAAATGTTTGTCGACATGAAGCTCCCACCTGCCGTGTTCCATCTACATATTTTTACCATCAACATTTGGAGTGGACGCGAAAATTTGAAAAAGTTTATGATACTATTTGCAGGAACCAGGTCGTTAAACTCTGGCGTAAACAAAAAGCAAAACAGACATGCAAGTTTTTCATCAAAGGAGCAACACAGAGTATTTGTCGGGGCTCTTGTTTCAACACAACACATTGACTATTACAAAATGTAATAATTTGTCACTTTTACGTCTTACATATTTTATTTGAGATGCACAGGAGAGGAAAAAATAAAAACTGTGGAGAATATATTACAATGTAATTTACACACAATGGTATTATAGATAGAATTAATTTAAGAAAAGAAAATTCTAGTGTACTCCAGACACCAAACAGTCGCTGTCCATCATTCTCAAAATCCATTATCTGAAAGGTCAGAGCCACTCTCTCACCTCACTCGGTGCATAAATTGACAAATTGAATATAAAAATTTTCTGTAAAACTCTGTTTCAAAATGTGCAAAATATGATTTGATGCTTTAAGAAAATAATAATTAGCTGAAGCTAAAAATGAAAACAAAAGACTTGTGAATAAAACACTCGGTGATTTTAGCTTTAAATGGTGATGTGTTGCTTCAGGTCTTAACATGATGGTGTTAGGAAATATTGGACAATACCTCCATGTACTGTGCTGTATATTGAGGGTAATTAATGATAACCAGCGCCATTCTTCAAGCTATTTTTTCATTGTATTAAACTGATGCATTGTTTGTTTATTAAGATAACAATGAAGTTTGAGACTGTCAGCTTCTTACACTAATACTACCAGCATAGTTTCCACCAAAAGCTGTCGTCTTATTTATAACATTTGAAGAACAAAGACACTACTAGGAACCTTTTGTTTAGTGTTACGACAGACACTCCCACTAATTAAAAACATACCTGTTTTGAATGGACACACACACAAACACACATACTCTCTCTCTCTCTCTCTCTCTCTCTCTCAAAATAACTGTGTGAGTCAGTGAGTGTATTTCCTTTAAACTCAGCAACAAAGGTCAGACAGGACAGACAAAACACCATTGTTGCCTTGATCATGTATTTCGCATTTAGATTTTGCAGCGACCATTGCAGCCTGGCGTCCTTCAACAAATATGTTTCAATCAGTCGTTGTCAGTAGTGTTAGCGAGGGAACACGTAACGAGTTTAGTGTTGTGTCTCTTTTACTGAACTGTGATGATTACTGGTGTATTGTGTAATGATTATCGTGTTTTAGTTTGGCTCGGCTCACTCCTATGGCGGAAAATGTAAAAATACGTAGCAACGATTTTTTTTAGGAAGTGTTGCTTATCATTTGGTGGAACTTAAGTTTAAAAAATGACGAATGATTAAAATGTTGTGATTAAGATTATTGTTTTGTAAGAAAAGTCTGGAAATGTAAATACTTTTGCCTACGTTCATGAAAATGTTAAGTCTGTGTGTGTGTGTGTGTTTGTTTCATATTCGTTGCGCCTCAGCTTAATAAGTTTGTGTATTTTATAATCCACGTTACACAAACTAGAGCGAAAAACTGTCATATTTAAAAAATTTTAATCAAACTTTCCGGTTCACCAGATGTTACTTTCCTCGAATTATTTTTGCTACCAACCCTAAAAGTTGTGTTTCAGTGTAGCGTCGTCATTAATGGTCTTGTTGGTATTCCTTGTATTAGAGAGCGTCTCTAGCGTCGTGCAGTCAGATAAACTGTACATTTATTCTTCACTATATCAAACGACAGGCATTCCATTCATGACATTGGGCTCTTCCCGACAAACATGCCTAAAAAAATGTCTCTCTGCATCTTCCTCTTCATAAACATATACTATATTATACAGGGAGAGTCTGTAAAGGACCCAAGTTGCCATAAACAGTTGTTTGTATAACTTCACCAGACCCAGAGCTAAAGAAACATAAGTTCCTCCTTACACTCCTTATCTAGGCATCACGCGGTGGTTCCAGGAGATAACATTTAGTACAGAAGACTTTATCATTCATGTTCCTCTTCAACACACACACACACACACACACACACACACACACTCTGACACCATCGTAATTTCAAGTCATAGGAAAGGGAGAAAAAGAGAGTTTGTTAGAGTTCTCAGTTCCGGAAAACAAAAGTTTATTATTAATCCTACTGACTTGTGCACATCACGCTCTGAATTAATCTCTCTCTCTCTCTCTCTCTCATAAGCGACCGAATATCGTGAATAAGTCAATTTACGGTGTGTGTGTGTGTGTAATTTGAGCTTTATTCGTCTTTTTCATGATGATTAAATACTCCTCCCAATTGAAAAAAAAAGATGAGTTGATGATTTAACCTGACTGTGTACCGTACCTGGCCAGGTGGGTGACGGCGGCTCACTAAGTCAAAATGTATGAGGTATTTCCCCGTCCTACACCGAGCTGCCTTAACTCTACGCTGGTGAAAAATTTGGCGCTTCGAATTATGCAAACCAGAGGTCAAATATTGGCTCAGCTGCTCCGATTCTGCGACATTTCCTCTGATTTATGGAACATTATTGACCATTTCATGCCCTCCCCCCCCCCTCCTGCTGCTGCTCTCAATTTACGAAGAGGAGATTCTAATTTCTTCACTTTGTATTTTTTTTTATCTATTTACCTTTACTTTTTGTACCTTGATCCGTTTATTGTCTCTTGAATATAAAACACTTAACGTTTCTTATTCATTTCACATTCTGCGTTTTATATTTTGTTCACAATGTTTATATTTTCTCTTCTAATCAGTGTTTGTATCTTTTTCTGACCTTGGTGTTCATTCCTGCTCTTTTTCTGACCTTGGTGTTCATTCCTGCTCTTTTTCTGACCTTGGTGTTCATTCCTGCTCTTTTTCTGACCTTGGTGTTCATTCCTGCTCTTTTTCTGACCTTGGTGTTCATTCCTGCTCTTTTTCTGACCTTGGTGTTCATTCCTGCTCTTTTTCTGACCTTGGTGTTCATTCCTGCTCTTTTTCTGACCTTGGTGTTCATTCCTGCTCTTTTTCTGACCTTGGTGTTCATTCCTGCTCTTTTTCTGACCTTGGTGTTCATTCCTGCTCTTTTTCTGACCTTGGTGTTCATTCCTGCTCTTTTTCTGACCTTGGTGTTCATTCCTGCTCTTTTTCTGACCTTGGTGTTCATTCCTGCTCTTTTTCTGACCTTGGTGTTCATTCCTGCTCTTTTTCTGACCTTGGTGTTCATTCCTGCTCTTTTTCTGACCTTGGTGTTCATTCCTGCTCTTTTTCTGACCTTGGTGTTCATTCCTGCTCTTTTTCTGACCTTGGTGTTCATTCCTGCTCATTTTCTTATATTGTTTGTTATATTTTTCGTCTCTAATTTCGTTATATTATTTTAGTATTGGTTGGGTTTTTGATGTTGTGTTGGTGTTCTTCTTATTCGCTCTCTCTCTTACCTTTTTCTCCATCTTTTCCTCCCCCTCCTGTTTATCCTCCTCCTCCTCTTCCTCCCCTATACCCTCAGTCAGTACTCTCGCCACCAGAGAGGACTATGACGGCATCCCAATGTAAACAAACCTTCTCTCGCGTCTATAACATGGGGAAGGGCACATCAGCACCATAAAATCAACCCTATTGCACCATATTGCACCATATTGCACCATAATTTAAGAGCCAATAATGGTGGGTAGACAGGTAGGTGCTGATAATGTCTACTAACGCTCGGATTTATGGTATAGCGGTGAAATTTTTTGTTGGTGCTTAATGGTGTGGTTGAGGAATTGTCTCTCATCTAGAGTCTATTAACCGTCTCTCTCTCTCTCTCTCTCTCTCTCTCTCTCTCATTAAGTAGCTCAATATGTCATATTTTCACTTGGCTCGTTCACCACATACGCATTGTATTAAATTCATTCAATGTCATCTTCTTTGACTAAATGGAACAAAGTGCCAGCAACACCATTTTCGCTCTCGTAATGGCATTTTCCGGCACATCGTTGTACAAGCTGCTCGTAATTGATTTTTTCAGTTAGTGAAGCAAAATTCGTCGAAAAAACGCAGGGGCGATACATTACTCTCGTCCGGCATGACATACAAACACTTTTTGTTATAATTTATTGTTATATATATATATATATATATATATATATATATATATATATATATATATATATATATATATATATATATATATATATATATATATATATATTATTTCCTGTAGTAGTTTGAAAGTTCCTGATATTAGTAAAACTATTTCATTCCAAAACCTTGTACGAGCAATAGGTAACTGAGACGGCTATGGTGTTGATGAACGCCGATGAGACTACCTCCCTTGTACTCATTATTATCTGTGGGAAAACTAGGGTAAAGAAATTCATATAGCGTCTAGTCGTCCAGTATTCCAAATGCCTTTCACTTAACTTACGATAATGGCCTCCCTGGGGTCCAAATAGTGAGGCGTCCTTACCATGATGGTCAGCCAGCTCTCTCTCATCTCCGTGTAGTCTGGGAGAGGATTGCACTACCTCCGGCCACCTGCTACTTACCAGGAATGGGACGCTTGTCACTGTGTTAATACCAGGGGCAAATCCCGGGACTTGTAATTTGCTACAATTGTTGGGGTTTATGGTCACATTTGCAAATACTGTATTCAGCAGGCGAGGTGCGGACGTTGTTGAGGGGGGCGTGACTCTGTACTGTACTGTACCGTACATGGCCTCCCACAGTGACCTCGACTGGTTACGGTAAGTGGGGAGCAACTCAACGATAGGGAGGCGGCAGTAGAGACCCACAAACACGCCCCGAACACAGTACTGTATAGTCTCCGAGGTGTCAAGGGGATGGTGTTACCGTCTGGCATTATAGATATGATAATCCCGAGGCGCTCTCAGTCCACCTAGCTGGGGAAGATAAAGTTTACTGCAACACGAGGCAACTTCACTCAGCTGATCGTACGCGGGTGGACGGTGAGGCGAAGGAGTTCTTCTCTGGCTGGTTCACACGGGGATGATGATTACTGCCTTCCTGTGTATCGTCTGCTCTGCCTCCTCCTTATTTCCACTTTCACGGGTATTGTTTTTTCTTTCTGTTTTCGATTTTGTTTTATTATTTGTATTTTTAACTAAATATTTTCCAATATTTTGGTTATCTAATACTTTCAAATATGTGAAATTTGGATATATGAGATAGCGCTGAGACAAGGGCGTTAAGGCCGATGTAACCCGTATATAGGGTCACAGTTAGCCATGACTAGTTCTCCATAATGCCCACACACCCATAGTACCCACACACTATCCACACACTACCCACACACTCACACAAGGAGATACAGTGAAATAAACTGCTGTACCTAAATATTATGTAACTCAAAATATATTCCCAAAACAGCACGTTTACAGTTGAAAATAATAAAAGCATAAATAATACAAACAAAATCAATTAATATGTTTTTTATTATTTTTAAATATCAGAAGGGATGGTTCAACGCTTCTTGTTGTTCTTTGTCTTTTTCCCGGTGAAGATGTAGTCTCCCCATGGCAGGTACTGGTCCTTTTGTACATGGCAGAAAGTGGTAGTTTCCTTCTTCTTATTATTGTTTTGAGGCTTAGTGTGCTTTGTGGTCTGCAGTTTGTTAGATCTGGGGCCCTTCTCCTTCACCTGGCAAGGCTTCACCTCAACCTTTGAAACTTTTGTTACAGTGCGTCGGAACACCATTGTGATATACTGACACTAACAGCTCTCTCACTGAGGTCAAATCAAAATTTGACCATACAGAAAGAATTACGGTTTAATAAGGTTGGAATTTAAAGAAATTGACAACAAAATGAAGCTCTGTTTATCACTATAGTGTTGAGGACTGGTGTTTGTAGAGATGATGGATGGTGTTATAATATGTAGTGATGATGGATGGTGTTATATGTAGTGATGAAGGATGGCGTTATATGTAGTAATGATGGATGGTGTTATATGTAGTGATGATAGGAGGGTAATATATGTAGTGATGATGGATGGTGTTATATATAGTGATGATGCATGATGATATATGTAGTGATGATGGTTGGTGTTATATGTAGTGATGCTGGATGGTGTTATATGTAGTGATGATGGATAGAGTTATATGTAGTGATGATGGATGATGTTATATGTAGTGATGATGGGTGGTGTTATATGTAGTGATGTTGGATGGTGTTATATGTAGTGATGATGGATGATATTATATGTAGTGATGATAGGATGGTTCTATATGTAGTGATGGATGGTGTTATATGTAGTGATGATGGATGATGTTATATGTAGTGATGATAGGATGGTTTTATATGTAGTGATGATGGATGGTGCTATATGTAGTGATGATGCATGATGTTATATGTAGTGATGATGGTTGGTGTTATATGTAGTGATGCTGGATGGTGTTATATGTAGTGATGATGGATAGAGTTATATGTAGTGATGATGGATGATGTTATATGTAGTGATGATGGGTGGTGTTATATGTAGTGATGTTGGATGGTGTTATATGTAGTGATGATGGATGATATTATATGTAGTGATGATAGGTTGGTTTTATATGTAGTGATGATGGATGGTGTTATATGTAGTGATGATGCATGATGTTATATGTAGTGATGATGGGTGGTGTTATATGTAGTGATGCTGGATGGTGTCATATGTAGTGATGATGGATGGAGTTATATGTAGTGATGATGGATGATATTATATGTAGTGATGATGGTTGGTGTTATATGTAGTGATGTTGGATGGTATTATATGTAGTGATGATCGATGATATTATATGTAGTGATGATAGGATGGTTCTATATGTAGTGATGGATGGTGTTATATGTAGTGATGATGCATGATGTTATATGTAGTGATGATGGGTGGTGTTATATGTAGTGATGCTGGATGGTGTCATATGTAGTGATGATGGATGGAGTTATATGTAGTGATGATGGATGATGTTATATGTAGTGATGATGGTTGGTGTTATATGTAGTGATGTTGGATGGTGTTATATGTCGTGATGGATGGTTCTATATGTAGTGATGGTGGATGGTGTTATATGTAGTGATGATGGATCGTGTTATATGTAGTGATGATGGATAGTGTTATATGTAGTGATGATGATGGATGGTGTTATAAGTAGTGATGATGGATGTTGTTATATGTAGTGATGAAGGATGGTGTTAGTGAAGATTGTGAAGTGAGATGTAGTGAAGATTGTGAAGTGAGGTGTAGTGAAGATTGTGAAGTGAGATGTAGTGAGATTGTGAAGTGAGATGTGGTGAAGATTGTGAAGTGAGATGTAGTGAAGATTGTGAAGTGAGATGTAGTGAAGATTGTGAAGTGAGATGTAGTGAAGATTGTGAAGTGAGATGTAGTGAAGATTGTGAAGTGACATGTAGTGAAGATTGTGAAGTGAGATGTAGTGAAGATTGTGAAGTGAGATGTAGTGAAGATTGTGAAGTGAGATGTAGTGAAGACTGTGAAGTGAGATGTAGTGAAGATTGTGAAGTGAGATGTAGTGAAGATTGTGAAGTGGGATGTAGTGAAGAGTGTGAAGTCAGATGTAGTGAAGATTGTGAAGTGAGATGTAGTGAAGATTGTGAAGTGAGATGTAGTGAAGATTGTGAAGTGAGATGTAGTGAAGATTATGAAGTGAGATGTCGTGAAGATTGTGAAGTGAGATGTCGTGAAGATTGTGAAGTGAGATGTAGTGAAGATTGTGAAGTGAGATGTAGTGAAGATTGTGAAGTGAGATGTAGTGAAGATTGTGAAGTGAGATATGGTAAAGATTGTGAAGTGAGATGTAGTGAAGATTGTGAAGTGAGATGTAGTGAAGATTGTGAAGTGAGATGTAGTGAAGATTGTGAAGTGAGATGCAGTGAAGATTGTGAAGTGAGATGTAGTGAAGATTGTGAAGTGAGATGTGGTGAAGATTATGAAGTGAGATGTAGTGAAGATTGTGAAGTGAGATGTAGTGAAGATTGTGAAGTGAGATGTGGTAAAGATTGTGAAGTAAGATGTGGTAAAGATTGTGAAGTGAGATGTAGTGAAGATTGTGAAGTGAGATGTAGTGAAGATTGTGAAGTGAGATGTAGTGAAGATTGTGGAGTGAGATGTAGTGAAGATTGTGAAGTGAGATGTAGTGAAGATTGTGAAGTGAGATGTAGTGAAGATTGTGAAGTGGGATGTAGTGAAGATTGTGAAGTGAGATGTAGTGAAGATTGTGAAGTGAGATGTAGTGAAGATTGTGAAGTGAGATGTAGTGAAGATTGTGAAGTGACATGTAGTGAAGATTGTGAAGTGAGATGTAGTGAAGTTTGTGAAGTGAGATGTAGTGAAGTTTGTGAAGTGAGATGTGGTGAAGATTGTGAAGTGAGATGTGGTGAAGATTGTGAAGTGAGATGTAGTGAAGATTGTGAAGTGAGATGCAGTGAAGATTGTGAAGTGAGATGCAGTGAAGATTGTGAAGTGAGATGCAGTGAAGATTGTGAAGTGAGATGTAGTGAAGATTGTGAAGTGAGATGTAGTGAAGATTGTGAAGTGAGATGTAGTGAAGTACTCAGGAAGTGAGATGTAGTGAAGATTGTGGCTTAGATGGTGAAGATTGTGAAGTGAGATGTAGTAAGATTGTGAAGGAGATGTAGTGAAGATTGTGAAGTGAGATGTAGAAGATTAGAAGTGGAGATGAAAGTGAAGTGATTGTAGTTAGTTGTAGTGAAGATTAGAAGAGATGTAGCAAAGATTGTGAAGTGAGATGTAGTGAAGATTGTGAAGTGAGATGTAGTGAAGATTGTGAAGTGAGATGTAGTGAAGATTGTGAAGTGAGATGTGGTGAAGATTATGAAGTGAGATGTAGTGAAGATTGTGAAGTGAGATGTAGTGAAGATTGTGAAGTAAGAAGTGGTAAAGATTTTGAAGTAAGATGTGGTAAAGATTGTGAAGTGAGATGTAGTGAAGATTGTGAAGTGAGATGTAGTGAAGATTGTGAAGTGAGATGTAGTGAAGATTGTGAAGTGAGATGTAGTGAAGATTGTGAAGTGAGATGTAGTGAAGATTATGAAGTGAGATGTAGTGAAGATTGTGAAGTGAGATGTAGTGAAGATTGTGAAGTGAGATGTAGTGAAGATTGTGAAGTGAGATGTAGTGAAGATTGTGAAGTGAGATGTGGTGAAGATTATGAAGTGAGATGTAGTGAAGATTGTGAAGTGAGATGTAGTGAAGATTGTGAAGTAAGAAGTGGTAAAGATTGTGAAGTAAGATGTGGTAATGATTGTGAAGTGAGATGTAGTGAAGATTGTGAAGTGAGATGTATTGAAGATTGTGAAGTGAGATGTAGTGAAGATTGTGAAGTGAGATGTAGTGAAGATTGTGAAGTGAGATGTAGTGAAGATTGTGGAGTGAGATGTAGTGAAGATTGTGAAGTGAGATGTAGTGAAGATTGTGAAGTGAGATGTAGTGAAGATTGTGAAGTGAGATGTAGTGAAGATTGTGATGTAAGATTATAAAGTAAACTGTAGTAATTGAGGTTAAACGAACGCGGGTTATTCTGTAGTGTATCCGTGTCTTGTTAATGTGGAACCAACATGGCGGTGGTTCTCAATATAGATACGCTATTTTGCCGGGAATTTCTGTCAAAACGAAATATGAATCAACCATATTTAACCTAAATTAACCTAGCGGCTTTATTATATATTCTAAGATGTTTAAGTTGGATAGATCAGATCAGGTTAGGTTAAGTCAGGTTGGGTTAGGTTAGGTTAGTTTTGTTAATTTTGCCACTTAGAGGCTAGTTTATTGTGCCCCCCATACTCATCCTGTGAGCCGTAGCGCAAAGAGATTACAAAGTGGTGTTAGATGAGGTAGGTAGTTAAGTTAAGTTTCAATAGGTTAGGTTAGATTACGTCAGGTTGGGCTAAGTTAGGTTAGGTAGGTAATAAGTAGATAGGTTACGGTCGGTAGGTGGGAAAGTTAGGTTTGATTAGGTTAGCTTATGTCAGACGGGGAGGTTAGGTTCGATTATGTCAGGTTAGGTTCGATTATGTCAGGTTAGGTTCGATTATGTCAGGTTAGGTTAGATTACATCAGGTTAGGTTAGATTATGTCAGATTAGGTTAGATTATGTCAGGTTAGGTTAGATTATGTCAGGTTAGGTTAGATTATGTCAGGTTAGGTTAGATTATGTCAGGTTAGGTTAGATTATGTCAGGTTAGGTTAGATTATGTCAGGTTTGGTTAAATTATGTCAGGTTAGGTAAGTAGGTGGAGGTGGGTAAAAAAGGTTAGGTTAGGTCGGCAGGTTTTAGTGTAGGAGCTTAAGTAATCCCGCAAAAATTTCATGTTAATTTTTGACACCATACATCGTAATAATCCTTATAAACTATGTTAAGGAACTGTGGTGTAATTTTTTCTGAACGGTTTATTATAAGTTTTATGCCATTAAAGAAGTTTTATCAAAGAGCGGCTTAATGAACCACAGACGTATTACCATTAAGTCCTAAGTAACTTAAAACATGACTAATAACTTATGAACATGTAGTATTATATGATTACAATTTAACATAGTATATTATGAATGCTGTTATAATATCTTAAGTGTGTTACAAACATGGCTGCTCATATATGCCATCCTGTCTCTGGCAAAGAAGAGATTGCAGTCAGTAAAATTAATTGCTAAAGACAAATACTGGAAATTAAACATATACTTATTACCATTATCTGAAAAGCTTAGAACCACCGTTTTATATTTATTAAAAGTTTGTAGTGTTATACATCATGTGTATACAAGTCACAAGTTATTATTTACGACATTGCTTCAGTCCTCGTCATCAGAGTCTTCTGTGTACAACCGATTCCTTCACCTTGTTTAGGCATTTCTCATCATCTGCTTGACAGTTATACATCTCGGTGCATGTCATGCTATTCTTTCTGATTCTTTCTGTATGAACATGACAATGAACCACATTTCCTGACGCCACATCCACATTTAACAAGTTCTGTGATTGCTTCTGGAGCTGGTGGTTGGTCTGATATTACTAGTATGAAACAGTCATTGTCAATCTTCCAGCCATGCTCTAATTGTGAAAGCATTTCACTGTCTGCATCACAAGACCACAGAAGAGCTTGATACCTTTCTCTCAATATATGATACCTTAGAGTTGCTGCAGTCGCTGGTAGTTCTCCAGCTTCTGCCTGCGTTTTCTTGAAGAGATGCCATCTAAGTTTGACAGTTTACTGAAAGTCATTCGTGGACAGTAGAGCTTAAATACAAATTCCTCTAGACCAATATACATGTCTGCTGGAGGGCATTTGGTCTACTCAGCATCTTGAATGCATCTAGGACTTTTGTGTTAGATTTCATCAAAGTGCTCCAACATGCTTTCTTTCCTTTACCAACAAATTTTCCAATGCAGTCAGATCCTGTGAAAGCATGGAAACCTGTAAGGCTCTCTGCCCAATGTGTCGTCGCTCACCAGTTCCTGTTATCATACTTGTATTTTCTCCAAGTTGAGGCTGCTTTAATATGCCAAACACATCAGTGTCTGGTGACTTGATATGTACAGTGCTGCCCTTCTGTGATGCATATACTGTATGTCCTGCTGAAGTTCTATAACTTGTGATTGCAATTTGATGGTTGAAGTCTTATTTGCTGCTGTCCACGACAGAAGATTAACCTTGGACATCTTTTCCCAGATGCTCAATGGACCAACAATACGTTCCTGACAAAATTTTCATAATTTTGTCTTCCAACTTCATATGCACAAAGGTTGTCATATTTGGCATTTTCTGGCATTACAGCTCCAGTTACCAAGTTTAAAAGAGCATCATTTTCCTGGGATTACAGTCACCAATAACATTGTGTAGCTTCTCTACATCAGCATATTGACGGCTGACAATAGCTGTAGAGAGCTCATGGTGTTCTGTTCTTTTGTAATCTTTATGAGTTTGATATTTTATGTAATGAACTGTATTTGAAAACCCAAATGTTAGTATATGATCTTTTATCACCTTAAGACACTCTGTGCGTCATGCCTCTCAAGTGATTTTTTTCCTCTTTTACTTCTCTGGACAAATACGACCCATCAGAAAAAATATCACCATATATTTTCTTAATCTACAGGTGCCAAGGTTTAAAATGACGGATGGTGTTAAAAATTAACCTGAAATTTTTACGTGACCACATATTGTCTTGTTGGGTTTCTGAGAGAACTTCACGGCTAAATAGCGCCTCTGTATTGATAGCCGGTACATGTCGTAATATCCACCGCTCATAGTTAAATCTTTATGTCCGTTTATTTTGTCCTAATTTAAGTATCAAAGAGTGTTTTCATTTTAAGTATCTTAAGTATCTTTTTTCCCCACTCCTAAGTATCTAAGTATGATTTATTTTCATTTATAAGTAACTAACCATATTTTTGTTTTCATTATAAAATGTGATTGATATAGACAACAGAAGTAAATATCAGCTAGAGGTCGTAAACGAAGCTGATGTGAAGTATTTTGACTCACTTTTCCCACGAACTAATTGCTTCACTGGGAACCATCCGATTCAAATGTGTCTTAGGCGATACAGGGTGTTTATGCGTCACTCTGATACCAAGAATGACTTTGTGTACTGTGGTGAAGCTGAGGGTAGGATAGGGTTGGGTTGGGTTGGGATGGGTTAGGATTACGCATGTGTGGGTATATTCTGTCGCATTTTATAGATATCTTGCGTCTTTCTCTTTATTCCTTCTTTATCATGAGTATCTGTGCCTATTAATACACCACCTCGCAGGATAGTGGAAGTGGAATGGATAGTAACGAGATAATATTCTTCTTATATATACCTTAGCTTGATTACAGGTAACACCAGGTAGAAGTTACATGACTCTTAAGAGTTTTCCTCGACTTGGCTGATTCAACTGTAAGACTTGCTGTATTTATCCTTATTAAAATCCTCCACCTGTAAGACCATCCACTTGTAAGACCCTCCACCTGTAAGACTCTCCACTTGTAAGACCCTCCACCTGTAAGACTCTCCACTTGTAAGACCATCCACTTGTAAGACCCTCCACCTGTAAGACCCTCCACTTGTAAGACCCTCCACCTGTAAGACCATCCACTTGTAAGACCCTCCACCTGTAAGACCCTCCACTTGTAAGACTCTCCACTTGTAAAACCCTTTAGGGATTTGAAATACCTTCTCGTCTTGGCTCCACTAGTACTGTACACACCCTCTCTAGCCTTAGTTTACAGTAATGTTGAAGTATATAATGAAGACTCACAGCTCATGGGTTAGAAAAACAAAAGATGCTTGTTTTATTTATTTATTTATTTATTTATTTATTTATTTATTTATAGCTTATTTTAGAATCCCCGAAAGTTAGAACAATATGGCTGACGGGACTCACAAGCGGGCGGTGTTTACAGTATGGACCAAGAATAAAAAACAAATGAAAAATAAAATAAATAAATCTTAAATTGGTGCATTGTTTCTCCAGGGGTAATTATAGAAGTACAAATGTTCTCCAGCAGTGGGTAACGATCATAGTCACGTATAGAGCTTCCGACGCAGGTAGATTGATATAGATGCATTACCTGGAGTTAGTGGGTTACAGGGGCCTCTTTCACGATGATATTAAAGGTGTTTTTTCCTTCTGTTTGTGGCACTTGAGGTGTTTAGGTTAGGTTTAATTAAAATGGTTTAGTTATAATAGTTATATTACGATAAGTTAAGTTACATTTAGAACTTTTGATTTGCATATATCGTGTTTTAGAAGGATTTGTTAGCTAATAAGTTTAATTTGGATAAGTTTAGTTTAATTTGGATCATTTGATTTTACAAGGTCGTATTATAATGACTGGGAACCATATAGAAACCTGTTAGAGAAGTAAATATTTCTACGGCAGTGAATGAGTAGGTCAATAAGTGGTGTATAGAGCTGCTGACGCAACTTAAACAGTATATACTGTACATTATATGTTATCAGAGCTTTCCTGTTGTACGTAACCGCCTCCGTCAAAGTGTCTTAGTGGCTCATGTGAAGATTAGCCTCTAGTTTATTTAACCTCAAGATTAACTACACTGGCACTGCCTGACCTGACCTGACCTACCCTAACCTAACCTAACCTAACTTAATCTAACCTAACTTAACTTCCCAGGTAGCGTTAAGTTAATCATTAGTTGAAATAAGCTGGGAGGGTTAATCTTCAGGTAATCTACCTTAATTAACAATTTTGGTCAGGTGAGGCCTTCCTTACCTTACTCGAGAGCAGGAGGAGGAGGACTTGCTAACGTCTACAGATCATCGTCAACCAAGGCAGATATTGAATACCTTTTGTTTACCATCGTGGCTTAAGAACACATCTTAACACCATAAGACTATTCGCCTCAATACAATAATACAGTAATTGATTATTGTATTCTAATAAAATTTACGGTGTATCTTATGAACCAGATTTATTGTTTGACCTTAGTGAATGAGAAACTGGTTGAGGTGTATTGTGGTAAACATCCTTAAGAGCAGCTCTGTGTGTTCTTACGACCTAAAAGTAACACAAAACGTAGCCAATATCTACCCTTGGTCAGTCACTTTATGTAGATGTCAATTGTGTCATTTTTCTAGACTTAGTGCCCCCTGGAGGAGAAAGTAAATACAATGTTGATTTATTTTGGTCACAACACACGCTAGTAGATTATTTTTCCTATTTAACTAAATAATTAACACTATGTAGCTAACTAATTATATGACTCAAAGATGGTAACCAATATGGCGTCGATATTGTTCACATACTCTATGATTAATAGATGTATTGTCTGTTTAATTTTAGGGAAGAATTTAATTTATAAACTTTTGAGAATCTGGATACAGGAGTTTTGTCTTTGCGCGCGCGCGCGCGCGCGTGTGTGTGTGTGTGTGTGTGTGTGTGTGTGGTGATGATGATGATGACGGATACTTTCCTCTGCAGTGAAAAAAATGAAGTATTACATCAAGGTGTAACTTGTAGTTCCTTGTGGAGTAAATTACCTAAGTGGACGATACAGCTACTCCAGGGTGTAAGACCTAGAGTAGAAAGTTTTAAGACCTTACCTGAGGTTGAAAGACTCTTATAGTGGAACGTCTTAGGTATTGAAACTTTAATTACAGTAAATAAAATATAATCTACCTAAACATTCCTTCACCTGGCGACAACTAATGATACAGGTGGTGTAATAGCTCTTTAAAATTCCTCCGTTTGATATAATAATGACCACATATGAACTTATAATGTGCAATATCTTGATAACACATTAGCTGCAACATTACACATAGTCCAGTGTATGTGTAGTGAGGGACATCTACCTAAATGAGTTACAGAATGTGGAGTTGAGGCAAAAAAAATGTTGGGACATGTTTGAGATCATCAGTTGAGCCAAACGTTTATACTCAATATTGTTTTAATGGTATTTTAGAGCGACCGAAAAATGTAAACAAAATGGCCGGCTAGGCTCGGGGGATCCACGAGTCCTCTTATGAAGGATCGACAATAAATGAAAACAAATCAGATTAATTTAAACACATTTCCAAGAGTATTAGATCCTGTAAAGAGAGAAAATTAATACTTGATATTTGTAGAAGCTTTTTTTTTCGTCCGTTTTCGTCTTGGTTAAAACAATTGTGGTGGTGTTACCTGTTCCAAACGGTAGACATCAAGGAAATGGATCAAGACCTTAATACTCAAAGGTACACATGATGATTTGTTCCCAAGTCCGAGGATATACTTCACAAAACAGATTAACTTTAGGACACAATGATGGCGAACAAAATAACATCAACATTGCGTACAGCACATATCTTGCTTTGACTCTTAACTCTTGTAATTTTTCGTAATGTTAGTGAATGAAATTGAGATTCTGGGCATATTTTCCTGTTTTTCTTTCTAATCAAGTGTAAAGGAAGATGTACTGTTTATTGATGGATTTGGTGATGTCTTAATAGTGTATTAGTGTGTTAATATTACACAGGTTTGGTATAGTGGTGACGGTAATGTAGTGTTGTAAGATTTTAACACATGGAGGTGAATTTGTCTTTTATGTTGAGGATTTAAGAACATAAGAACATAAGAAAATAAGGAGTCTGCAATAGGCCGGTTGGCCTGTGCATGACAGCTCCTGTCGAGAGTTACTACCACTCTCTATCATCCATGAATCTATCTAGCCTCCTTTTGAAACTTTCCAGAGTTCCCGCACTTACTACAAAGTTGCTAAGCTTGTTCCACTCGTCCACCACCCTATTTGTGAACCAGTTTCTTCCTATCTCCCTCCTAAACCTAAACTTATCCAACTTGAATCCGTTGCTCCGAGTCCTATCCTGCTCGGATATTATAAGAACTTTATCTATATCCCCTTTATTGATTCCTTTCACCCACTTAAATACTTCTATCATATCTCCCCGCACTCTTCGTCTTTCTAGGGAATGCAAGTTAAGTTTCTGTAACCTATCCTGATATGGAAGGTTTCTAAGTCCCGGAATCATTTTTGTCATTCTTCGCTGCACCGACTCTAGTGAATTTATATCCATTCTATAATAGGGGCACCAGAACTGAACCGCATAATCGAGGTGCGGCCTGATTTGTTAAAGGGAAGATCTGGTGGACGGGGATAATTGTCTGGTTGTGATGGACACGGCTCACCTAACCTAACCCAATCTAACCTAACCCAACCCAACCTAACCCAACCTAACCCAACCCAACCTAACCTAACCCCTATATATGTGTGAGATAAGGTTCTGATTCAAGAACAAGATGCACAAGTTCGAATCCAAATTGAGCTGTAGGGTTTGTTGACTAATTCGGGGCTTCACATTCATAAAACTCTCAAATGGGATACGACTAAACCCGAAGCCCCATCTTCCGTCGGTCGGTCGTTGGTGTCAGGTCAAAGTTCAGTTTGTAGTTCACCTCCTGTGATATGTGTCATTTATCGAAACGAAACATGAGGTTAACGTGAAAGCAAAACCTCGAAGCAACACGTATAAACAGGGTCGAGTTTTCATCGGATTTTACGTCATGAAATTTTCCATCTTGAGAGAGAGAGATTGATTGATTGATTCCGATGCTGAAATTAACACTAAAATTTTATACTGTAATTGAGATAAATGCAGGTAAGGTTGGCGTATGGAATTATTGAAGGACGATCACAGAAATGTTTTACCTGTTTCCTGTGATGTAAGTCCAAAATGGTGTTAATTGTCATGGGTTTATACGTCCAAAATGTTCTTCATATCGTAGGTTTTTACATCCAAATATGCCATCCAAGTCCATATGTCCATTCATCCAGTTAGCTGTTTATCCATCCACCGATTCACCCACCTACCCATCTCTCATCCCATTCAGTCACCCATCTACCCATCTATCCTCCCATTCAGTCTCCCATCCATCCATCCATCCATCCATCCATCCATCCTTCCATCCATCACACGAGGAATAGAATGACCCACTTATAATTTTTCTCTTTCCTGCTGCACTAAGGATCAACCACCCAGAGTGGTATGGCTACCCTGAGTAAGTACACTCTGTATTCCTCCTTTACTCTATTGTGGGTGTAGGTGGTGGGTAGTGTGTGTTTGTGGGTGTAGAACGTGGATAGTAGGTTTGTTTGTGGGTGTAGGGCGTGGATAGTAGGTTTGTTTGTGGGTGTAGGGAGTGGATAGTAGGTTTGTTTGTGGGTGTGGGGCGTGGATAGTAGGTTTGTTTGTGGGTGTAGGGCGTGGATAGTAGGTTTGTTTGTGGGTGTAGGGCGTGGATAGTAGGTTTGTTTGTGGGTGTAGGGCGTGGATAGTAGGTTTGTTTGTGGGTGTAGGGCGTGGATAGTAGGTTTGTTTGTGGGTGTAGGGCGTGGATAGTAGGTTTGTTTGTGGGTGTGGGGCGTGGATAGTAGGTTTGTTTGTGGGTGTGGGGTGGATAGTAGGTTTCTTTGTGGGTGTAGGGCGTGGATAGTAGGTTTGTTTATGGGTGTGGGGCGTGGATAGTAGGTTTGTTTGTGGGTGTTGGGCGTGGATAGTAGGTTTGTTTGTGAGGGTAGGGCGTGGATAGTAGGTTTGTTTGTGGGTGTAGGGCGTGGATAGTAGGTTTGTTTGTGGGTGTAGGGCAGGGATAGTAGGTTTGTTTGTGGGTGT
>NW_024749178.1:0-12285 GCF_018991925.1 Homarus americanus
GGAGTGTCGGATGTGTACATGGAGTGTCAGAGGTGTACCTGGCAGTGTCAGCGGTGTACCTGGGAGTGTCAGAGGTGTGTCTGAGAATGACAGAGGTGTACCTGGGAGTGTCTGAGCTGTACCTGGGAGTGTCTGAGCTGTACCCGGGAGTGTCAGAGATTTACCAGGGAGTGTCACAGGAGAACCTGGGAGTGTGAGAGTTGTACCTAATAGTGTGAGAGGTGTGCCTAGGAGTGCCTGAGGTGTACCTGGGAGTGTCTGAGGTGTACCTTGGAGTGTCAGGGGTGTGTACCAGGGAGTGTCAGTGGAGTACATGGGAGTGTCAGAGGTGTACCTGGGAGTGTCGGCTGTGTACATGGAGTGTCAGTGGTGTACCTGGCAGTGTCAGCGGTGTACCTGGGAGTGTCAGAGGTGTGCCTGGGAGTGTCTTAGGTGTACCTGGGAGTGTCTGAGGAATACCTGTGAGTGTCTGAGGTGTACCTGCGAGTGTGAGAGGTGCACCTAGAAGTGTCTGAGGTGTACCAGGGAGTGTCATCGGTGTACCTGGGAGTATCTGAGGTTTACCTGGGAGTGTCTGAGGTGTACCTGGGAGTGTTAGGGGAGAACCAGGGAGTGAAAGAGGTGTACCTGGGAGTGTCTGAGGTGTACCGGGGAGTGTTTGAGGTGTACCTGGGAGCGTCAGAGGTGTACCAGGGAGTGTCAGAGGAATACCTAGGAGTGTCAGAGGTGTGGGGTGTTAGGGAGAACCAGGGAATTGAAAGGGGTGTACCTGGGGAGTGTCTGAGTGTGCCTTGGAATATCGAGTGTACCTCGGAATATCGAAGGTTGCTGCCTGGGAGTGTCAGCAATTGTGCCTGGAGGTGGGGGTGTACCTGGGAGTGTCTGAGGTGTACCTGGGAGTGTTAGGGGAGAACCAGGGAGTGAAAGAGGTGTACCTGGGAGTGTCTGAGGTGTACCTGCGAGTGTGAGAGGTGTACCTAGAAGTGTCTGACGTGTTCCTGGGAGTGTTAAAGGTGTATCAGGGAGTGACAGAGGAGTACCTAGGAGTGTCAGAGGTGTACCTGGGAGTGTCAGAGGTGTACCTGGGAGTATCAGAGGTGTACCTGTGAGTGTTAGAGGTGTACCTGGGAGGGTCGGAGGTGTACCTGCGAGTGTCAGAGGTGTACCTTGGAATGTCAGATGTGTACCTGGGAGTGTCAGGAGTGTACCAGGGAGTGTCAGTGGAGTACCTGAAAGTGTCAAAGGTGTACTTGGGAGTGTCGGATTTGTACATGGAGTGTCAGAGGTGTACCTGGCAGTGTCAGCGGTGTACCTGGGAGTGTCAGAGGTGTGTCTGGGAATGTCAGAGGTGTACTTGGGAGTCTCTGACCTGTACCCTGGAGTGTCAGAGAATTACCAGGGAGTGTCACAGGAGAACCTGGGAGTGTGAGAGGTGTACCTAATAGTGTGAGAGGAGTACCTAGGAGTGTCTGAGGTGTACCTGGGAGTGTCTGAGGTGTACCTGGGAGTGTCAGGGGAAAACCAGGGAGTGAAAGAGTTGTACCTGGGAGTGTCAGAGGTGTACCAGGGAGTGTCTGAGGTGTACCTTGGAGTGTCAGAGGTGTACTAGGGAGTGTCAGAGGAATACCTAGGAGTGTCAGAGGTGTACCTGGGAGTGTCAGAGATGTACCTAGGAGTATTGGAGGTTTACCTGGGAGTGTCGGAGTTGTACCTGGGAGTGTCGGAGGCGGACCTGGGCGTGTCAGAGGTGTACCTGGGAGTGTACCAAACCTAACCTAACCTAACCTAACCTTACCTAACCTAACCTAACCTAACCTAACTTTACCTAACCTAACCAAACCTAACCTAACCTAACCTCTAACACTGAAAGTCAGTGTTTTGAAAATAAATTAAATGTTTTCCGTGAAAAGAAGATAAAAATAAGTAAAATATATTGGTTTTTGTCTGAAACTGAGTGTTTTTCGTGAAAAGAAGTAAAACTAACTAAAATTCACCTAACCTAACATAACCTAACCTAACCTATCCTAACCTAACCTAACCTAACCTAATCCAACCTAACCCAACCCAACCCAACCTAACCTAACCTAAACTAACCTAACCTAACCAAACCTAACCTAACCTAACCTAACCTAACCTAACCTAACCTAACCCAACAAAACCCAACCCAACCTATCCCAACCCAACCTAACCAAACCTAACCTAACCTAACCTAACCTAACCTAACCTAACCTAACCTAACCTAACCCAACCAAACTTAACCTAACCAAACCTAACCTAACCTAACCTAACCTAACCTAACTTAACCTAACCTAACCTAACCTAACCTAACCTAACCTAACCAAACCTAACCTAACATAACCTAACCTAACGTCTAACACTGAAAATCAGTGTTTTGAAAAGAAATTAAGCGTTTTCCGTGAAAAGAAGATAAAAATAAGTAAACTACATTGGTTTTTATCTAAAACTGAGTGTTTTTCGTGAAAATAAGTAAAACTAACTAAAATTCACCTAACCTAACCTAACCTCACCTAACCTAACCTAACCTAACCTAACCTAACCCAACCTAACCTAACCCAACACAACCCAACCCAACCCAACCCAACCTAACCTAACCTAACCTAACCCCTAACTTTAACCTAACCTACTTAACTAACCTAACCTAACCTAACCTAACCTAACCTAACCCAACCTAACCCCCTTTACAACCCAACCCAGCAACCCAACCTAACCTAACCTAACCTAACCTAACCTAACCTAAGCGTGAAAAGAAGTAAAACTAACTTCAAAACAGACTTCTTCAACAGAAAACACGGCACATGTTCGAAAATATGTACAAGTAACTAAAAACAGTGTTTTTGTAAGGAAATTCAACGATTTCCGTGAGGTTTTTCGTTAAAAGAAGTAAAACTAACTAAAATTCACTTAACCTAACCTAACCTAACCTAACCCAACCTAACCTAACCTAACCTAACCTAACCTAACCTAACCTAACCTAACCTAACCTAACCTAACCTAACCTAACCTAACCTAACCCAACCTAACCTAACCTAACCTAACCTAACCTAACCTAACCTAACCCAACCTAACCTAACCTGACCTAACCTAACCCAACCTAACCTAACCTAACCTAACCTAACCTAACCTAAACTAACCTAACCAAACCTAACCCAACCTAACCCAACCCAACCTAACCTTACCTAACCTAACCTAGATTAGGTTAGCTTAGGTTAGGTTGGGTTGGGTTGGGGTAGGTTGGGTTCGGTTGGGTTAGAGTGGGTTAGGTTAGCTTAGGTTCCCGAAAAGTAGAAAATCTATCCACTTTTCGAGAAAGTAGATAAGCAACTTTCCCGGAAAGTAGATATTTCCTATTTTTTATGACACAAATTTCCCATTTTCTATGATAATCTACTTCGCAAAATTAGGTAATATTTCCCCCAAAATTCGAAATTCTACTTCCCCGAAAAGTCGATAATCTACATTCCCGAAAAGTAGAAAATCTATCTACTTTTCGGGAAAGTAGATAACCAACTTTCCCGGAACGTAGATATTTCCCATGTATTATGATACAAATTTCCCATTTTCTATGATAATCTACTTCGCAAAATTAGGTAATATTTCCCCCAAAATTCGAAAATCTACTTCCCTGATAAGTAGAAAATCTATATACTTTTCGGGAAAGTAGATAACCAACGTTCCCGGAAACTAGATATTTCTCATTTTTTATGATAAAAATTTCCCGTTTTCTATGATAATCTACTATGCAAAATTAGGTAATATTTCCTCCAAAATTCGAAAATCTATTTCCCCGAAAAGTCGATAATCTACTTTCCCGAAAAGTACAAAATGTATCTACTTTTCGGAAAAGTAGATAACCAACTTTCCCGGAAAGTAGATATTTCCCATTTTTTATGATACAAATTTCCCGTTTTCTATGACAATCTACTTCGCAAAATTAGGTAATATTTCCCCCAAAATTCGAAAATCTACTCCCCTGAAAAGTCGATAATCTACTTTCCCGAAAAGTAGAAAATCTATCTGCTTTTTGGGAAAGTAGATAACCAACTTTACCGGAAACTAGATATTTCTCATTTTTTATGATACAAATTTCCCGTTTTCTATGATAATGTACTTCGCAAAATTAGGTAATATTTCCCTGAAAATTGGAAAATCTACTTCCCCGTAAAAACAAGTAAACCTAACAGAAATACACTGTGTTTCAATTAAACGTAAGTTTTCCGTGAATGAAGTAAAACTAACTAAGATACACTGTTTTTCATCTAAAAGTGTTTTTTGTGAAAAGAAGTAAAACTAACTTTAAAACTACGTTTTAAACAGAAAACAGGGCTTATCTTTTAAAAGAAGTACAACTGATTAAAAAACATTGTTTTCAGAAGAAAGTGGTCGTTTTCCGTGAAAAGAAGTAAAACTGACTAAAACTAAAAACCAGTGTTATAAAAAAAATTAAGCGTTTTCCGTGAAAAGGGTAGGACTAACTAAAATACATTGGTTTTTATCTAAAACTGAGTGTTTTTCGTGAAAAGAAGTAAAACTAACTAAAATTCACCTAACCTAACCTAACCTAACTTAGGTTAGGTTAGGTTAGGTTAGGTTAGGTTAGGTTAGGTTAGGTTAGGTTAGGTTAGGATAGGTTAGGTTAGGTTAGGATAGATTGGGTTGGGTTGGGATGGGTTGGGTTAGGTTGGGTTAGGTTAAGTTAGGTTAGGTTAGGTGCATTTTAGTTAGTTTTGATATTTTTCACGAAAAAAACTCAGTTTTAGATGAAAACCAATGTATTTTACTTATTTTTATCTTCTTTTCACGGAAAACGCTTACTTTCTTTTCAAAACACTGATATTCAGTGTTAGAGGTTAGGTTAGGTTAGGTTAGGTTAGGTTAGGTTAGGTTGGGTTGGGTTGGGTTGGGTTGTGTTGGGTTAGGTTAGGTTGGGTTAGGTTAGGTTAGGTTAGGTTAGGTTAGGTTAGGTTAGGTTCGGTTACGTTAGGTTTGGTTAGGTTAGGTTAGCTTAGGTTAGGTTGGGTTGGGTTGGGTTAGGTTGGGTTAGGTTGGGTTAGGTTAGGTTAGGTTAGTTTAGGTTAGGTGAGGTTAGGTTAGGTTAGGTAAATTTTAGTTAGTTTTACTTATTTTCACGAAAAACACTCAGTTTTAGATAAAAACCAATGTATTTTACTTATTTTTATCTTCTTTTCACTGATTTTCAGTGTTAGAGGTTAGGTTAGGTTAGGTTAGGTTAGGTTTGGTTATGTTAGGTTAGGTTAGGTTAGGTTAGGTTAGGTTAGGTTGGGTTAGGTTAGGTTAGGTTAGGTTAGGCTAGGTTAGGTTAGGTTAGGTTAAGTGAATTTTAGTTAGTTTTACTTCTTTTCACGAAAAACACTCAGTTTTAGGTTTGGTACACTCCCAGGTACACCTCCGATACTCCAAAGTACACCTCTGACACTCCCTGGTACACCTCAGACACTTCAAGGTACACCTCTCATACTCGCAGGTACACCTCAGACACTCACAGGTACTCCTCAGACACTCCCAGGTAAACCTCTTTCACTCCCAGGTACTCCACTGACACTCCCTGGTACACCCCTGACACTCCCAGGTACACCTCTGACACTCCAAGGTACACCTCTGACACTCCCAGGTACACCTCAGACACTCCTAGGTACACCTCTCACACTCTCAGGTACACCTCTCACACTCCCAGGTTCTCCTGTGACACTCCCTGGTACTTCTCTGACACTCCCGGGTTCACCTCAGACACTCCAAGCTACACCTCAGAAACACCCAGGTACACCTCCGACATTCCCAGGCACACCTCAGACACTCCAAGGTACACCGCTGACACTGCCAGGTACACCTCTGACACTCCATGTACATCTCCGACACTCCCAGGTACACCTCTCGGCCTCCCAGGTGCTCACTGGCCTCCTGGTACAGGCACTCCCAGGTACACCTCTGACCTCCCAAGGTGCACTCCCAGCCTCCCAGGTACACCTCCAGACACTCCCACGTGCTCCCCGATACTCCCAGGTACACCCCAGACACTCCAGGTACACCTCCGACACTCCCAGGTATACCCAGCAACCTCCAAGGTACACCTCTGACACTCTCAGGTACACGTCTGACACTCCCAGGTACTCCACTGACATTCCCTGGTACACCTCTGACACTCCCAGGTACACGTCCGACACTCCCAGATACACCTCTGACACTCCCAGGTACACCTCTGGCACTCCCAGGTACACCTCTAACACTCCTAGGTACTCCACTGACACTCCCTGGTACACCCCTGACACTTCCAGGTACACCACTGACACTCCCAGGTACACCGCAGACACTCCTAGGTACACTTCTCTCACTCCCAGGTACACCTCTGACACTCCTAGGTACTGCTCTGTCACTCCCTGATACACCTCTAACACTCCCAGGTACACCGGTGACACTTCCATGTACACCGCTGACACTGGCAGGTACACTTCAAACACTGCCAGGTACACCTCTAAACACTCCCAGGTACACATCTAACACTCCAGGTACGCCTCAGACACTTGCCAGTACACCCCTGACACTCCCAGGTGCACCTCCTGGCACTCCCAGGTGCACCTCTGCAGGCACTCCAAGGTGCACCTCCAGACACTCCCAGGTACACCCCAAGACATTCCCAGGTACACAGAGACACTCCCAGGTACTTCTCACACTCGCAGGTACACCTCTGACACTCCCAGGTACACCTCTGACACTCGCAGGTACACCTCTGGAACTCCGAGGTACATCTCTGACACACCCAGGTACACCTCTGACACTCCCAGGTACACCTCTGACACTCCCAGGTACACCTCCGATACTCCCAGGTAAACCTCAGACACTCCCAGGTAAACCGCTGACACTCCCAGGTACACCTCTGACACTCCCAAGTACACCTCTCACACTACCAGGTACACCTCCGACACTTCCAGGCACACCTCCGACACTCCCAGGTACACTTCTCACGCTCCCAGGTACACCGCCGACACTCCCAGGTACAACTCCGACACTCCCAGGTAAACCTCCGATACTACTAAGTACACCTCTGACACTCCCAGAGGTGTACTTAGTAGTACCAGGGAGTGTCAGATGTACCTGGGAGTGTCGGAGGTGTACCTGGGAGTGTGAGAAGTGTACCTGGGAGTGTCTGGAGTGTGGGAGGTGTCTGAGCTACTTGGAGGTGTCAAATAGCACCTGGGGTGTCAGGAAAGTGGCCACCTGAAAGGTGTCGAGACCCACCACTCGGAGTTCCAGAGGTGTACCTGCGAGTGTCAGAGGTGTACCTGGGAGTGTCAGAGGTGTACCTGCGAGTGTGAGAAGTGTACCTGGGAGTGTCTGGGGTGTACCTGGGAATGTCTGGGGTGTACCTGGGAATGTCTGAGGTGTACCTGGAAGTGTCAGAGGTGTACCTGGGAGTGTTAGAGGTGTACCTGGGAGTGTCATGGGTGTACCAGCGAGTGTCTGAGGTGTGCCTGGGAGTGTCGGAGGTGTACCTGGCAGTGTTTGAAGTGTACCTGCCAGTGTCAGCGGTGTACCTGGGAGTGTCACCGGTGTACCTGGGAGTGTTAGAGGTGTATTAGGGAGTGACAGAGCAGTACCTAGGAGTGTCAGTGGAGTACCTGGGAGTGTCAGAGGTGTACCTGGGAGTGTCGTAGGTGTACCTGGGAGTGTCTTAGGTGTACCTAGGAGTGTCAGAGGTGTATCTGGGAGTGTCTGAGGTGTACCTGGGAGTGTCTGAGGAGTACCTCGTAGTGTCTGAGGTGTACCTGCGAGTGTGAGAGGTGTACCTAGAAGTGTCTGAGGTGTACCAGGGAGTGTCAGAGAATTACCAGGGAGTGTCACAGGAGAACCTGGGAGTGTGAGAGGTGTACCTAATAGTGTGAGAGGTGTACCTAGGAGTGTCTGAGGTGTACCTGTTAGTGTCTGAGGCGTACCTGGGAGTGTCAGGGGTGTGTACCAGGGAGTGTCAGTGGAGTACATCGGAGTGTCAGAGGTGTACCTGGGAGTGTCGACGGTGTACATGGAGTGTCAGTGGTGTACCTGGCAGTGTCAGCGGTGTACCTGGGAGTGTCAGAGGTGTGCCTGGGAGTGTCTTAGGTGTACCTGGGAGTGTCTGAGGAGTACCTGGGAGTGTCTGAGGTGTATATGCGAGTATGAAAGGTGTACCTAGAAGTGGCTGAGGTGTACCAGGGAGTGTCATAGGTGTACCTGGGAGTATCTGAGGTGTACCTGGGAGTGTCTCAGGTGTACCTGGGAGTGTTAGGGGAGAACCAGGGAGTGAAAGAGGTGTACCTTGGAGTGTCTGAGGTGTACCGGGGAGTGTTTGAGGTGTACCTGGGAGTGTCAGTGGTGTACCAGGGAGTGTCAGAGGAATACCTAGGAGTGTCAGAGGTGTACTTGGGAGTGTCAGAGGTGTACCTAGGAGTATCGGAGGTTTACCTGGGAGTGTCGGAGTTGTACCTGGGAGTGTTGGAGGCGGACCTGGGAGTGTCAGAGGTGTTCCTGGGAATATCAGAGGTGTTCCTGGGAGTGTCAGAGGTGTACCTGGGAATGTCAGAGGAATACCAGGGAGTGTCAGTGAAGTACCTGGGAGTCTCAAAGGTGTACCTGGGAGTATCGGAGGTGTACCTTGGAATATCGGAGGTGTACCTGGGAATATCGAAGGTGTACCTGGGAGTGTCAGAGGTGTACCTGGGAGTGTCGGAGGTGTAACTGGGAGTGACACAGGAGTACCTGGGATTGTCAGAGGTGTACCTGGCAGTGTCAGAGGTGTACCTGGGAGTGTCAGAGATGTACCTGGGAGTGTCAGAGGTGTACCTAGGAGTGTGCCTGGGAGTGTGAGGTGCCTGGGGAGTGTCTGGGAATTACCTGGGATTGTCAGAGGTGTACCTGTGGCAGTGTCAGAGGGTGTGCCATGGATGTCAGTGGAATACTTGGGAGTGTCAGAGGTGTACCTGGGGAGTGTCAGAGGGTGTGCCTGGGAGTGTCCGGAGGGGTGTGCCTGGGAGTGTGAGAAGTGTACCTGGGAGTGTCAGGAGGTGTACCTGGGAGTGTCAGGAGGTGTACCTGGCAGTGTCAGAGTTGTACCTGGGAGTGTCAGAGGTGTACCTGGGAATATCGGAGGTGTACCAGGGAGTGTCAAGGGGTGTGCCAGGGAGTGTCAGTTGTACCTGGGAGTCTCAAAGGTGTACCTGGGAGTATCGGAGGTGTACCTGGGCATATCGGAGGTGTACCTGGGAATATCGGAGGTGTACCATGGAGTGTCAGAGAAGTACCTGGGAGTTTCAGAGGTGAACCAGGGAGTGTCAGAAGAGTACCTGGGAGTGTCAGAGGTGTACTTGGGAGTATCGGAGGTGTACCTAGGAGTATCAGAGGTGTACCTGGGAGTGTACCAAACCTAATCTAACCTAACCTAACCTAACCTAACCTAACCTAACCTAACCTAACCTAACCTAAACTCTAACACTGAAAATCATTGTTCTAAAAAAAAATTAAGAGTTTTCCGTGAAAAGAAGAAAAATAAGTAAAATACATTGGTTTTTATCTGAAACTGAGTGTTTTTCGTGAAAAGAAGTAAAAGTAACTAAAATTCACCTAACCTAACCTAACCTAAACTAAGTTAGGTTAGGTTAGGTTAGGTTAGGTTAGGTTAGGTTAGGTTAGGTTAGGTTAGGTTAGGTTAGGTTAGGTTTGGTTGGGTTAGGTTAGGTTAGGTTAGGTTAGGTTAGGTTATGTTGGGTTGGGTTAGGTTAGGTTAGGTTAGGTTAGGTTAAGTGAATTTTAGTTAGTTTTACTTCTTTTCACGAAAAACACTCACGGAAATCGTTGAATTTCCTTACAAAAACACTTTTTTAGTTAGTTGTACATATTTTCAAACATGTGCCGTGTTTTCTTTTGAAGAACTCTGTTTTGAAGTTAGTTTTACTTCTTTTCACGATTAGGTTAGGTTAGATTAGGTTAGGTTAGGTTAGGTTAGGTTAGGTTAGGTTAGGTTAGGTTAGGTTAGGTTAGGATAGGTTGGGTTGGGTTGGGATGGGTTGGGTTAGGTTAGGTTAGGTTAGGTTAGGTTAGGTTAGGTTGGGATTGGGTTAGGTTAGGTTGATTGGGTTAGGTTAGGTTGGGATTGGGTCATTTTTAGTTGGTTTTTACTTTATTTTCAAAGAAAAAACTCAGTTTAGATGAAAACCAATGTATTTACTTATTTTGTGCTCCTTCCTTTTCACGGAAAACCTTAATTTCTTTTCAAAACACTGATTTTTCAGTGTTAAAAGTTGGGATAGGTTAGGGTTGGGTTAGGTAAGGTTAGGTTAAGGTTAGGTTAGGTTGGGTTTGGTTGGGTTAGGTTGGGTTAGGTTAGGTTAGGTTGGGTTAGGTTGGGTTGGGTTGGATTGGGTTGGTTGTGTTGGGTTGGGGTTGGGTTGGGTTAGGTTAGGTTAGGTTGGAAGTTAGGTTAGGTTAGGTTCGGTTACGTTAGGGTGGGTTAGGTTGGGACTTTGCTTAGGTTAGGTTGGGTTGGGTTGGGTTGGGTTGGGTTAGGTTGGGTTAGGTTAGGTTAGGTTAGTTTAGGTTAGGTGAGGTTAGGTTAGTTTAGGTTAGGTGAGGTTAGGTTAGGTTAGGTGAATTTTAGTTAGTTTTACTTATTTTCACGAAAAACACTCAGTTTTTAGATAAAAACCAATGTATTTTACTTATTTTTATCTTCTTTTCACGGAAAACGCTTAATTTCTTTTCAAAACACTGATTTTCAGTGTAAGAGGTTAGGTTCGGTTATGTTAGGTTAGGTTTGGTTAGGTTAGGTTAGGTGAGGTTAGGTTAGGTTAGGTTGGGTTAGGTTAGGTTAGGTTAGATTAGGCTAGGTTAGGTTAGGTTAGGTTAAGTGAATTTTAGTTAGTTTTACTTCTTTTCACGAAAAACACTCAGTTTTAGGTTTGGTACACTCCCAGGGACACCTCCGATACTCCAAAGTACACCTCTGACACTCCCAGGTACAAATCCAACATTCCCAGGTAAACCTCCGATACTCCTAGGTACACCTCTGAAACTCCTAGGTACACCTCTGACACTCCTAGGTATTCCTCTGACACTCCCTGGTACACCTATGACACTCCCAGGTACACGTCAGACACTCCCAGGAACACCTCAGACACTCCCAGGTACAACTCTTACACTCCCAGGTACACCTCAGACACTCCTAGGTACACCTCTCACACTCTCAGGTACACCTCTCACACTCCCAGGTTCTCCTGTGACACTCCCTGGTACTTCTCTGACACTCCCGGGTTCACCTCAGACACTCCCAGGTACACCTCAGAAACTCCCAGGTACACCTCTGAAATTAGCAGGTACACCTCTGACACTCCAAGGTACACCGCTGACACTGCCAGGTACACCTCTGACACTCCATGTAGACCTCCGACACTCCCAGGTACACCTCTGACACTCCAGGTACTGGCTTTCCCAGGAACACCTCTGACAGTCAGGTACCTCAGACACTCCCCAGGTAAACCCCAGACACTCCCAGGTACACCCCCAGACACTCCCAGGTACACTTCTCACACTCACAGGTACACCGCTGACACTCCCAGGTACACCTCTGACACTTCCAGGTACACCTCTGACAATCCCAGGTACACCTCTGACACTCCCAGGAACTCCACTGACTTTCCCTGGTACACCTCTGACACTCCCAGGTACACGTCCAACACTCCCAGATACATCTCTGACACTCCCAGGTACACCTCTGACACTCCCAGGTACACCTCTGACACTCCCAGGTACACCTCCGATACTCCCAGGAACACCTTTGACACTCCTAGGTATTCCTATGACACTCCTAGGGTTCCTCCTCTGTCACTCCCCTAATACACCTCAGACATTCCCCGGTACACCTCAGACACTCCCAGGTACACTTCTGACACTCCCTGGTACACCTCATACACACCTAGGTACACCTCTCACACTCCCAGGTACACCTCTCACACTCCCAGGTACTCCTGTGATACTCCCAGGTACTTCTCTGACACTCCCAGGTACACCTCAGACACTCCCAGGTACACCGCTGACACTCCCAAGTACACCTCTAACACTCCCAAGTACACCTTTGACACTCCCAGGTACACCTCCGTCACTCCCTGGTACACCTCCGATACTCCCAGGTACACTTCTCACGCTCCCAGGTACACCTCTGAGACTCCCAGGTACAACTCCGACACTCCCAGGTAAACCTCCGATACGCCTAGGTACACCTCAGAC
>NW_024749179.1:0-20970 GCF_018991925.1 Homarus americanus
AACAAAGCTCCCTGATCGAGTATAACAAAGTCCCTTGATTGAGTATAACAAAGTCCCCTGGTTGACCATAACAAAGGCCCCTGATCGAGTATAAGAAAGTCCCCTGATCGAGTATAACAAAGTCCTCTGGTCGAGCATAACAAAGGCCCCTGATCGAGTATAACAAAGTACCCTGATCGAATAAAACAAAGTACCCTTATCGAGCATAAGAAAGGCCCCTGGTCGAGTATAACAAAGCCCCCCTGATCTAAAATTACAAAGTCCAGTCATGAAGTACAACTAAGTCCCCTGATCGAGTATAACAAAGTCCCCTGGTCGAGTATAACAAAGTCCTTTGGTCGAGTATAACCAAGGGCCCTGATCGAGCATAACAAAGTCCCCTTATCGAGTATAACAAAGTCCCCTGGACGAGTATTACAAATTCCCCTGATCGAGTATAACAAATTCCCCTGGTCGAGTATAACAAAGTCCCCTGGTCGAGTATAACCAAGGCCCCTGATCGAGAATAACAAAGTCCTCTGATAGAATATAACAAAGTCCCCTTATCGAGCATAACAAAGGCCCCTGGTCGAGCATAACAAACCCCCCTGATCGAATAATACAAAGTCCTCTGATCGAGTATAACAAAGTCACCTGATAGAGTTTAACAAAGTCCTCCGATCGAGTATAACAAAGTCCTCTGATCGAGTATAACAAAGTCCCCTGGTCGAGTATAACAAATTCCCCTGATCGAGTATAACAAAGTCCCCTGATCGTGTACAACAAAGTCCCCTGGTCGAGTAAAACAAAGTCCCCTGATCGAGAATAACAAAGGCCCCTGATCGAGTATAACAAAGTCCCCTGGTCGAGTATAACAAATTCCCCTGATCGAGCATAACAAAGTGCCCTTGGTCGAGTATAACAAAGCCCCCCTGATCGAATATTACAAAGTCCAGTGATGAAGTATAACAATGTCCCCTGATCGAGTATAACAAAGTCCCCTGGTCGAGTATAACGAAGGCCCCTGATGGAGTATAACAAAGACCCTGATGGAGTATAACAAAGACCCCTGATCAAGGAAATCAAAGCCCCGTGATCGAGTATAACAAAGTCCCCTGATCGAGTATAACAAAGTCCCCTAATCGAGTATAGCAAATTCCCCTTATCGAGTATAACAAAGTCCCCTTGTCGAGTATAACAAATTCCCCTGATCGAGTATAACAAAGTACTTTGGTCGAGTATAACCAAGGCCCCTGATCGAGTATACCAAAGGCCCCCTGTTGAGTATAACAAAGACTCCTGATCGAGTATAACAAAGTCCCCTTATCGAGCATAACAAAGGCCCCTGGTCGAGCATAACAAAGCCCCCCTGATCGAATAATGCAAAGTCTCCTGATCAAGTATAACAAAGTCCTCTGATCGAGTATAACAAAGTCCCCTGATAGAGTGTAACAAAGTCCCCCGATCGAGTATAACAAAGTCCTCTGATCGAGTATAACAAAGTCCCCTGGTCGAGTATAACAAATTCCCCTGATCTAGTATAACAAAGTCCCCTGATCGTGTATAACAAAGTCCCCTGGTCGAGTAAAACAAAGTACCCTGATCGAGAATAACAAAGGCCCCTCATCGAGTATAACAAAGTACCCTTATCGAGCATAACAAAGGCCCCTAGTCGAGTATAACAAAGCCCCCCTGATCGAATATTACAAAGTCCAGTGATCAAGTATAACAATGTCCCCTGATCGAGTATAACAATGTCCCGTGGTCTAGTATAACAAAGTCCTTTGGTCGAGTATAACCAAGGCCCCTGATCGAGCATAACAAAGTCCCCTTATCGAGTATAACAAAGTCCCGTGGTCGAGTATTACAAATTCCCCTGATCGAGTATAACAAATTCCCCTGGTCGAGTATAACAAAGTCCCCTGGTCGATTATAAGCAAGGCCCCTGATCGAGTATAACAAAGTCCCCTGGTCGAGTATAACAAAGGCCCCTGATGGAGTATAACAAAGACCATGATGGAGTATAACAAATGTTCCCTGATCGAGGAAAACAAAGCCTCCTGATCGAGTATTACAAAGTCCCCTGATCGAGTATAACAAAGCACCCTGGTGGAGAATAACAAAGCCCCCTAATCGAGTATAACAAAGTCCCCTGATCGAGTATAACAAAGTCCCCTGATCGAGTATAATAAAGCTCCCTTACCGAGTATAACAAAGTCCCCGGATAGAGTATATCAAACCCCCTGGTCGAGTATAATAAAGGCCCTGATCGAGTATAACAAAGTCTCATGATCGAGTATAACAAATTCCCTTGGTTCGAGTATAACAAAGTCCCCTGGTTGACCATAACAAAGTCGCCTGGTCGAGTATAACAAAGTCCCCTAATCGAATATAAAAAAGCCCCCTGATCGAGTATAACAAAGGCCACTAGTCGAGCATAAGAAAAGACCCTGATCGAGTATAACAAAGCCCAATCATCGAGTATAACAAAGTCCCCTGATCGAGTATAACAAAGGCCCCTGATCGAGTATAACAAAGCCCCCGTTGAGTATAACAAAGCCTCTTGATCGAGTATAACAAAGCCCCTTATAGAGTATAACACATCCCCTGATCGAGTATAACATATCACCTGATCGTGTATAACAAAGTTCCCTGGTCAAGTATAGTAATGTCCCTGATCGAGTATAACAACCCCCCTGATCGAGTACAACAAAGTCCCCTGGTCGAGTATAACAAAGTCCGCAGATCGAGTATAACAAAGTCCTCTGATCGACTATAACAAAGTCCCCTGATCGTGTATAACAAAGTCCCCTCGTCGAGTATAACAAAGTCCCATGGTCGAGTATAACAAAGTCACCTTATCGAGTATAACAAATCCTCCTGATCGAGTATAACAAAGTCCCCTGATCGAGTATAACACATCCCCTGATCGAGTGTAACATATCCCCTGATCGTGTATCACAAAGTTCCCTGGTCGAGTATAACAAAGCCCCTGATCGAGTATAATAAAGGCCCCTCATTGAGTATAACAAAGTCCTCTGATCGAATATAAAAAAGTCCCCTGATCGAGTAAAACAAAGTCCCCAGATAGTGTATAACAAATTCCTATAATCGAGTATAACAAAGGCCACTGGTCAAGCATAACACAGGACCCATGTCGAGCATAACAAAGTCCACTGATCGAGTATAACAAAGCCCAATCATCGAGTATAACAAAGTTCCTTGATCGAGTATAACAAAGTCCCCTGATTGAGTATATCAAAGCCCCCTTATCGAGTATAACAAAGTCCCCTGATCGAGTATAACAAAGTCCCCTGTTCGAGTATAACAAAGGCCCCTGATCGAGTATAACAAAGTCCCCAAATCGAGTATAACAAAGTCCCCTGGTCAAATATAATAAAGGCCCCTAATCGAGTATAGCAAAGTCCCCTGATCTAGTATAACAAAGTCCCATGGTCGAGTATAACAAAGTCCCTTGATCGAGTATAACAAAGGCCCCTGATCGAGTATAACAAAGCCCCCCGTTGAGTATAACAAAGGCTCTTGATCGAGTATAACAAAGTCCCCTGATAGAGTATTACACATCCCGGGATCGAGTATAGCATATCACCTGATCGTGTATAACAAAGTTCCCTGGTCTAGTATAGTAATGTCCCCTAATCGAGTATAACAAAGCCCCCTGATCGAGTATAACAAAGTCCTCTGATCGAGTATAACAAAGTCCCCTGATCGAGTATAACAAAGTTCCATGGTCGAATATAACAAAGTCACCTGATCGAGTATAACAAAGCCTCCTGATCGAGTAAAACAAAGTCCCTTGATCGAGTATAACACATCCCCTGATCGAGAATAACACATCCCCTGATCGTGTATAAGAAAGTTCCCTGGTCAAGTATAGTAATGTCCCTGATCGAGTATAACAACCCCCCTGATCGAGTATAACAAAGTCCCCTGGTCGAGTATAACAAAGTCCCCTGATCGAGTATATCAAAGTCCCATGGTCGAATATAACAAAGTCATCTGATCGAGTATAACAAAGCCTCCTCATCGAGTATAACAAAGTCCCTTGATCGAGTATAACACATCCCGTGATCGAGAATAACACATCCCCTGATCGTGTATAAGAAAGTTCCCTGGTCAATTATAGTAATGTCCCTGATCGAGTATAACAACCCCCCTCATCGAGTATAACAAAGCACCCTGGTCGAGTATAACAAAGTCCCCTGATCGAGTATAACAAAGTCCTCTGATCGAGTATAACAAAGTCCCCTGATCGCGTATAACAAAGGCCCCTCGTCGAGTATAACAAAGTCCCATGGTCGAGTATAACAAAGTCACCTTATCGAGTATAACAAAGCCTCCTGATCGAGTAAAAAAAGTCCCCTGATCGAGTATAACACATCCCCTGAACGAGTATAACATATCCCCTGATCGTGTATAACAAAGTTCCCTGGTTGAGTATAGTAATGTCTCCTGAACGAGTATAACAAAGCCCCTAATCGAGTATAATAGAGGCCCCTCATCGAGTATAACAAAGTCCTCTGATCGAAAATAAAAAAGTCCCCTGATCGAGTAAAACAAAGTTCCCTGATCATGTATAACAAAGTCCTATAATCGAGTATAACAAAGGCCACTGGTCAAGCATAACAAAGGACCCATGTCGAGCATAACAAAGTCCCCTGATGGAGTATAACAAAGCCCAATCATAGAGTATAAAAAAGTGTCTTGATCGAGTATAACAAAGTCCCCTAATCGAGTATATCAAAGCCCCCTCATCGAGTATAACAAAGGCCCCTCATCGAGTATAACAAAGTCCCCTCATCGAATATAACAAAGGCCCCTCGTCGAGTATAACAAAGGCCCCTCGTCGAGTATAACAAAGTCCCATGTTCGAGTATAACAAAGGCCCCTGATCGAGTATAACAAAGTCCCCTCATCGATTATAACAAAGTCCCCTGGTCGAGTATAACAAAGTCCCCTGAACGAGTATAACAAAGGCCCCTGATCGAGTATAACAAAGTCCCCTTATCGAGCATAACAAAGGTCCCTGGTCGAGTATAACAAAGCCCCCCTCATCGAATATTACAAAGTCCCCTGATCAAGTATAACAAAGTCCCCTGATCGAGTATAACAAAGTCCCCTGGTCGAGTATAACAAAGTCCCCTGATCGAGTATAACAAAGGTCCCTGATCGAGTATAACAAAGTCCCCTTATCGAGCATAACAAAGGCCCCTGGTCGAGTATAACAAAGCCCTCTGATCGAATATTACAAAGTCCCCTAATCAAGAATAACAAAGTCCCCTGATCGAGTATAACCAAGTCCCCTGGTCGAGCATAACAAAGGCCCCTCATGGAGTATAAGAAAGACCCTGATGGAGTATTACAAAGTCGCTTGATCGAGGAAAACAAAGCCCCCTCAACGAGTATAACAGAGTCCCCTGATCGATTATAACAAAGGCCCCCGGTTGAGTATAACAAAGCATCGTGATCGTGTATAACAAAGTCCCCTGATCGTGTATAACACATCCCACTGATCGAGTATAACATATCCCCTGATCGTGTATAACAAAGTTCCCTGGTCGAGTATAACAAAGTCCCCTGAACGAGTGTAACAAAGTCCTCAGATCGAGTATAACAAAGTCCCCTGGTCGAGTATAACAAAGTCCTCAGATCGAGTATAACAAAGCCCCCTGGTCGAGTATAACAAAGTCCCCTGATCGAGTATAACAAAGTCCCCTGGTCGAGTATAACAAAGTCCCCTGATCGAGTATAACAAAGTCCTCAGATCGAGTTTAACAAAGTCCCCTGGTCGAGTATAACAAAGTCCCCTGGTCGAGTATAACAAAGTCCCCTGATTGAAAATAACAAAGGCCCTTGATTGAGTATAATAATGGCCCCTGATTGAGTATAACAAAGTCCCCTGGTCGAGTATAACAAAGTCCCCTAATCGAATATAACAAAGCCCCCTGATCGAGTATAACAAAGGCCACTGGTCGAGCATAACAAAGGCCCCTGATCGAGTATAACAAAGCCCCTCGTTGAGTATAACAAAGCCTCTTGATCGAGTATAACAAAGCCCCTGATAGAGTATAACACATCCCGTGATCGAGTATAACATATCACCTGATCGTGTATAACAAAGTTCCCTGGTCAAGTATAGTAATGTCCCTGATCGAGTATAACAACCCCCCTGATCGAGTATAATAAAGGCCCCTCATCGAGTATAACAAAGTCCTCTGATCGAAAATAAAAAAGTCCCCTGATCGAGTAAATCAAAGTTCCCTGATCATGTATAACAAAGTCCTATAATCGAGTATAACAAAGGCCACTGGTCGAGCATAACAATGGACCCTGGTCGAGTATAACAAAGTCCCCTGATCGAGTATAACAAAGCCCCCTGATCGAGTATATCAAAGCCCCCTGATCGAGTATAACAAAGTCCAATCATCGAGTATAACAAAGTCCCCTGATCGAGTATAACAAAGTCCCCTGATCGAGAATATCCAAGCCCCCTGATCGAGTATAACAAAGTCCAATCATCGAGTATAACAAAGTCCTCTGGTCGAGTATAAAAAAGTCCTCTCGTCGAGAATAACAAAGGCCCCTGATCGAGTATAACAAAGTCCATGATGGAGTATAACAAAGACCCCTGATCAAGGAAAACAAAGCCCCCTGATCGAGTATAACAAATTCCCCTGATCGAGTATAACAAAGTCCCCTGTTCGAGTATATCAAAGCCCTCTGATCGAGTATAACAAACTCCAATCATCGAGTATAACAAAGTCCTCTGGTCGAGTATAACAAAGTCCTCTGGTCGAGAATAACAAACGCCCCTGATCGAGTATAGCAAAAACCCCTGATGGAGTATAACAAAGACCCTGATGGAGTATAACAAAGACCCCTGATCAAGGAAAACAAAGCCCCCTGATCGAGTATAACAAAGTCCCCTCATCGAGTATAACACATCCCCTGATCAAGTATAACATATCCCCTTTTCGTGTATAACAAAGTTCCCTGGTCGAGTATAGTAATGTCCCCTAATCGTGTATAACAAAGGCCCCTGATCGAGTATAACAAAGTCCCCTGATAGTGTATAACAAAGTGCTATAATCGAGTATAACAAAGGCCACTGGTCAAGCATAACAAAGGACCCATGTCGAGCATAACAAAGTCCCCTGATCGAGTATAACAAAGCCCAATCATCGAGTATAACAAAGTCCCTTGATCGAGTATAACAAAGTCCCCTGATTGATTATATCAAAGCCCCCTCATCGAGTATAACAAAGTCCCCTGATCGAGTATAACATAAGTCCCCTGTTCGAGTATAACAAAGGCCCTGATCGAGTATAACAAAGTCCCCAAATCGAGTATAACAAAGTCCCCTGGTCAAATATAATAAAGGCCCCTGATCGAGTATAGCAAAGTCCCCTGATCTAGTATAACAAAGTCCCATGGTCGAGTATAACAATGTCCCTTGATCGAGTATAACAAAGGCCCCTGATCGAGTATAACAAAGCCCCCCGTTAAGTATAACAAAGCCTCTTGATCGAGTATAACAAAGTCCCCTGATCGTGTATAACAAAGTCCTATAATCGAGTATAACAAAGGCCACTGGTCAAGCATAACAAAGGACCCATGTCGAGCATAACAAAGTCCCCTGATGGAGTATAACAAAGCCCAATCATCGAGTGTAACAAAGTCCCTTGATCGAGTATAACAAAGTCCCCTGAGCGAGTATATCAAAGGCCCCTCATCGAGTATAACAAAGGCCCCTGATCGAGTATAACAAAGTCCCCTCAGCGAGTATAACAAAGGCCCCTCGTCGAGTATAACAAAGTCCCATGGTCGAGTATAACAAAGTCACCTTATCGAGTATAACAAAGTCCCCTGGTCGAGTATAACAAAGTCCCCTGATCGAAAATAACAAAGGCCCTTGATTGAGTATAATAAAGGCCCCTGATCGAGTATAACAAAGTTCCCTGCTCGAGTATAACTAAGTCCCCTGATCGAGTATAACAAAGGCCCTTGATTGAGTATAATAAAGACCCTTGATCGAGTATAACAAAGTCCCCTGATCGAGTATAACAAAGTCCCATGGTCGAGTATAACAAATCACCTGATCGAGTATAACAAAGGCCCATGATCGAGTATAACAAACGCCCCCGGTTGAGTATAACACATCCCCTGATCGAGTATAACATATCCTCTGATCGTGTATAACAAAGTTCCCTGGTCGAGTATAGTAATGTCCCCTGATCGAGTATAACAAAGACCCCTCATCGAGTATAACAAAGTCCCCTGATCAAGTATAACAAAGTCCTCGGATCGATTATAACAAAGTCCCCTGATCGAGTATAACAAAGACCATGATGGAGTAAAACAAAGTCCCCTGATCGAGGAAAACAAAGCCCCTGATCGAGTATAACAAAGTCCCCTCATCGAGTATAACAAAGTCGCCTAATCGAGTATAACAAGGTCCCCTGGTCGATTATAATAAAGGCCCCTGATCGAGTATAACAAAGTCCAGTGATCTAGTATAACAAAGTCCTCTGATCGAGCATAACAAAGGACATTGGTCGAGTATAACAAAGCCCCCTGATCGAGTATAACAAAGTCCCCTCATCTAGTATAACAATATCCCCTGATCGAGTATAGCAAAGGCCCTTCATCGAGAATAACAAATGCCCCTCATCGAGTATAATAAAGTCCCCTAATCGAATATAACAAAGCCCCCTGATCGATTATAACAAAGGCCACAGGTCGAGCATAACAAAGTCCCCTGATCGAGTATAACAAAGCACTCTCATCGAGTATAAAAAAGTCCCCAAATTGAGTATAACAAAGTCCCCCTGGTCAAATATAATAAAGGCCCCTGATCGAGTATAGCAAAGTCTCCTGATCTAGTATAACAAAGTCCCATGGTCGAGTATAACAAAGTCCCTTGATAGAGTATAACAAAGGCCCCTGATCGAGTATAACAAAGGCCCCCGGTTGAGTATTACAGAGCCTCTTGATCGAGTATAACAAAGTCCCCTGATCGAGTATAACTCATCCCCTGATCGAGTATAACATATCACCTGATCGAGTATAACAAAGTTCCCTGGTCTAGTATAGTAATGTCCCCTGATCGAGTATAACAAATACCCCTCATCGAGTATAACAAAGTCCCCTGATCAAGTATAATAAAGGCACCTGATCGAGTATAACAAAGACCCCTGATCGAATATAAAAAGTCCCCTCATCGAGTAAATCAAAGTCCCCTGGTCGAGTATAACAAAGTCCCTTCATTGCGTATAACAAAGTCCCCTGGTCGAGAATAACAAATTCCCCTGATCGAATATAGCAAAATCCCCTGGTCGAGTATAACAAATTCCCATGATCGAGTATAACAAAGTTCCCTGGTTGAGTATAACAAAGGCCCGTGATTGAGTATAAAAAAGGCCCCTCATCGACTATAACAAAGACCCCTCATCGAGTCTAACAAATCCTCTGATTGAGTATGACAAAGGCCCTTGATCGAGTATAACAAAGGCCCTTAATCGAGTATAACAAAGTCCCCTGATCGAGTATAACAAAGTCCCCTTATCGAGTATAGCAAAGTCCCCTGGTCGAGTATAACAAATTCCCTTGATCGAGTATAACAAAGTCCCCTTATCGAGTATAACAAAGTCCCCTGGTCGAGTATAACAAAGGCCCCCGGTTGAGTATAACAAAGCCTCCTCATCGAGTATAACAAAGTCCCCTTATCGATCATAACAAAGGCCCCTGGGCGAGCATAACAAAGCCCTCCGTGATCGAATAATACAAAGTCCCCTAATCAAGTATAACAAAGTCCCCTGATCGAGTAAAACAAAGTCCCCTGTTTGAGTATAACAAAGGCCTCTAATGGAGTATAACAAAGACCCTGATGGAGTATAACAAAGGCCCCTAATGGAGAATAACAAAGACGCCTGATGGAGTATAACAAAGTCACCTGATCGAGGAAAACAAAACCCCCTGATCGAGTATAACAAAGCCCCCTGATGGAGTATAACAAAGACCCCTCATCGAGTATAACACATATCATGATCGAGTATAACATATCCCCTGATCGTGTATAACAAAGGCCCCTGATCGAGTATAACAAAGTCCCCTTATCGAGTATAACAAAGGCCCCTGGTCGAGTATAACAAAGCCCCCCTGATCGAAAATTACAAAGTCCACTGATCAAGTATAACAAAGTCCCCTGATCGAGTATAAAAAAGTCCCCTTGTCAAGTATAACAAAGGCACCTGATGGAGTATAACAAAGACCATGATGGAGTATAACAAGGTCCCCTGATCGAGGAAAACAAAGCCCCCTGATCGAGTATAACAAAGCCCCCTGATCGAGTATAACAAAGTCCCCTGATCGAGTATAACAAAGTCCCCTGATCGAGTATAATAAAGCCCCCTTACCGAGTATAACAAAGTAACCTGATCGAGTATATCAAACCCCCCTGGTCGAGTATAATAAAGCCCCTGATATAGTATAACAAAGTCCCCTGATCGAGCATAACAAAGTCCCCGAATCGAGCGTAACAAAGGCCCCAGGTCGAGTATAACAAAGCCCCCTCATCAGGTATAACGAAGTCCCCTGATCGAAAATAACAAAGGCCCCTAATCGAGTGTAAGAAAGTCCCCTAATCGAGTATAGCAAAGGCCCTTGATCGAGTATAACAAATGCCCCTCATCGAGTATAACAAAGTCCCCTAATCGAATATAACAAAACCCCCTGATCGAGTATAACAAAGTCCCCTGGTTGAATATAACAATGGCTCATGATTGAGTATAACAAAGGCCTCTCATCGAGTATAACAAAGGCTCCTCATCGAGTCTAGCAAAGTCCCCTGGTCGAGTATACCAAAGTCCCCTGGTCGTGGAAAACAAAGCCCCCTGATCGAGTATAACAAAGTCCCCTGATCGAGTATAATAAAGCCCCCTTACCGAGTATAACAAAGTCCCCGGATAGAGTATATCAAACCCCCTGGTCGAGTATAATAAAGGCCCTGATCGAGTATAACAAAGTCTCATGATCGAGTATAACAAATTCCCCTGGTTCGAGTATAACAAAGTCCCCTGATCGAGTATATCAAAGCCCCCTGATCGAGTATAACAAAGTCCAATCATCGAGTATAACAAAGTCCCCTGATCGAGTATAACAAAGTCCCCTGATCGAGTATATCAAAGCCCCCTGATCGAGTATAACAAAGTCCAATCATCGAGTATAACAAAGTCCTCTGGTCGAGTATAACAAAGTCCTCTCGTCGAGAATAACAAAGGCCCCTGATCGAGTATAACAAAGTCCATGATGGAGTATAACAAAGACCCCTGATCAAGGAAAACAAAGCCCCGTGATCGAGTATAACAAATTCCCCTGATCGAGTATAACAAAGTCCCCTGTTCGAGTATATCAAAGCCCTCTGATCGAGTATAACAAAGTCCTCTGGTCGAGTATAACAAAGTCCTCTGGTCGAGTATAACAAAGTCCTCTGGTCGAGAATAACAAACGCCCCTGATCGAGTATAACAAAGTCCCCTCATCGAGTATAACACATCCCCTGATCAAGTATAACATATCCCCTGTTCGTGTATAACAAAGTTCCCTGGTCGAGTATAGTAATGTCCCCTAATCGTGTATAACAAAGGCCCCTGATCGAGTATAACAAAGTCCCCTTATCGAGCATAACAAAGGCCCCTGGTCGAGCATAACAAAGCCCCCCTGATCGAATATTACAAAGTACCCTAATCACGTATAACAAAGTCCCCTGATTGAGTATAACAAAGTCCCCTGGTCGAGTATAACAAAGGCCCCCTGATGGAGTATAACAAAGACCATGATGGAGTATAACAAAGTCCCCTGATCGAGGAACACAAAGCCTCCTGATCGAGTATAACAAATGCCCCTCATCGAGAATAACAAAGTCCCCTAATCGAATATAACAGAGCCCCCTGATCGAGTATAACAAAGTCCCTGGTTGAATATAACAATGGCCCATGATTGAGTATAACAAAGGCCCCTCATCGAGTATAACAAAGGCCCCTCATCGAGTCTAACAAAGTCCCCTGATCGATTATGACAAAGGCCCTTGATCGAGTAAAACAAAGCCCAATCATCGAGTATAACAAAGTCCCCTAATCGAGTATAACAAAGTCCCCTGGTCGAGGAAAACAAAGCTTTCTGATCGAGTATAACAAAGTCCCCTGATTGAGTATAACAAAGTCCCCTGGTTGACCATAACAAAGGCCCCTGGTCGAGTATAACAAAGTCCCCTAATCGAATATAACAAAGCCCCCTGGTCGAGTATAACAAAGTCCCCTGATCGAGTATATCAAAGCCCCCTGATCGAGTATAAGAAAGTCCCCTGATCGAGTATAACAAAGTCCTCTGGTCGAGCATAACAAAGGCCCCTGATCGAGTATAACAAAGTACCCTGATCGAATATAACAAAGTCCCCTTATCGAGCATAAGAAAGGCCCCTGGTCGAGTATAACAAAGCCCCCCTGATCTAATATTGCAAAGTCCAGTGATCAAGTACAACAGAGTCCCCAGATCGAGTATAACAAAGTCCCCTGGTCGAGTATAACAAAGTCCTTTGGTCGAGTATAACCAAGGCCCCTGATCGAGCATAACAAAGTCCCCTTATCGAGTATAACAAAGTCCCCTGGTCGAGTATTACAAATTCCCTTGATCGAGTATAACAAATTCCCCTGGTCGAGTATAACAAAGTCCCCTGGTCGAGTATAACCAAGGCCCCTGATCGAGAATAACATAGTCCTCTGATCGAATATAACAAAGTCCTCTTATCGAGCATAACAAAGGCCCCTGGTCGAGCATAACAAACCCCCCCTGATCGAATAATACAAAGTCCTCTGATCGAGTATAACAAAGTCCCCTGATAGAGTATAACAAAGTCCCCCGATCGAGTATAACAAAGTCCTCTGATCGAGTATAACAAAGTCCCCTGGTCGAGTATAACAAATTCCCCTGATCTAGTATAACAAAGTCCCCTGATCGTGTATAACAATGTCCCCTGGTCGAGTAAAACAAAGTCCCCTGATCGAGAATAACAAAGGCCCCTGATCGAGTATAACAAAGTCCCCTTATCGAGCATAACAAAGGCCCCTGGTCGAGTATAACAAAGCCCCCCTGATCGAATATTACAAAGTCCAGTGATCAAGTATAACAATGTCCCCTGATCGAGTATAGCAAAGTCCCCTGGTCGAGTATAACAAAGGCCCTTGATGGAGTATAACAAAGACCCTAATGGAGTATAACAATGACCCCTGATCAAGGAAAACAAAGCCCCGTGATCGAGTATAAAAAAGTCCCCTTATCGAGTATAACAATGTCCCCTTGTCGAGTATAACAAATTCCCCTGATCGAGTATAACAAAGTCCTTTGGTCGAGTATAACCAAGGCCCCTGATCGAGTATAACAAAGGCCCCCTGTTGAGTGTAACAAAGCCTCCTGATCGAGTATAACAAAGTCCCCTTATCGAGCATTACAAAGGCCCCTGGTCGAGCATAACAAAGCCCCCCTGATCGAATAATGCAAAGTCTCCTGATCAAGTATAACAAAGTCCCCTGACCGAGTATAACAAAGAACCTGATGGAGTATAACAAAGGCCCCTAATGGAGTATAACAAAGCCCCCCTGATCGAATAATGCAAAGTCTCCTGATCAAGTATAAAAAAGTCCCCTGACCGAGTATAACAAAGACCCTGATGGAGTATAACAAAGGCCCCTAATGGAGTATAACAAAGACCCTGATGGAGTATAACAAAGTCCCCTGATCGAGGAAAACAAAGCCCTCTGATCGAGTATAACAAAGTCCCCTGATTGAGTATAACAAAGCACCCTGGTAGAGAATAACAAAGCCCCCTGATCGACTATAACAAAGTCCCCTGATCGAGTATAACAAAGTCCCCTGATCGAGTATAACAAAGTCCCCTGGTCAAATATAATAAAGGCCCCTGATCTAGTATAGCAAAGTCCCCTGATCTAGTATAACAAAGTCCCTTGGTCGAGTATAACAAAGTCCCCTGGTCGAGTATAACCAAGGCCCCTGATCGATAATAACAAAGTCCTCTGATCGAATATAACAAAGTCCCCTTATCGAGGATAACAAAGGCCCCTGGTCGAGCATAACAAACCCCCCCAATCGAATAATACAAAGTCCTCTGATCGAGCATAACAAAGTCCCCTGATAGAGTATAACAAAGTCCCCCGATCGAGTATAACAAAGTCCTCTGATCGAGTATAACAAAGTCCCCTGGTCGAGTATAACAAATTCCCCTGATCTAGTATAACAAAGTCCCCTGATCGTGTATAACAAAGTCCCCTGGTCGAGTAAAACAAAGTCCCCTGATCGAGAATAACAAAGGCCCCTGATCGAGTATAACAAAGTCCCCTTATCGAGGATAACAAAGGCCCCTGGTCGAGTATAACAAAGCCCCCCTGATCGAATATTACAAAGTCCAGTGATCAAGTATAACAATGTCCCCTGATCGAGTATAACAAAGTCCCCTGGTCGAGTATAACAAAGGCCCCTGATGGAGTATAACAAAGACCCTGATGGAGTATAACAAAGACCCCTGATCAAGGAAAACAAAGCCACGTGATCGAGTATAACAAAGTCCCCTTATCGAGTATAACAATGTCCCCTTGTCGAGTATAACAAATTCCCCTGATCGAGTATAACAAAGTCCTTTGGTCGAGTATAACCAAGGCCCCTGATCGAGTATAACAAAGGCCCCCTGTTGAGTATAACAAAGCCTCCTGATCGAATATAACAAAGTCCCCTTATCGAGCATTACAAAGGCCCCTCGTCGAGCATAACAAAGCTCACCTGATCGAATAATGCAAAGTCTCCTGATCAAGTATAACAAAGTCCCCTGACCGAGTATAACAAAGACCCTCATGGAGTATAACAAAGGCCCCTAATGGAGTATAACAAAGACCCTGATGGAGTATAACAAAGTCCCCTGATCGAGGAAAACAAAGCCCTCTGATCGAGTATAACAAAGACCCCTGATTGAGTATAACAAAGCACCCTGGTGGAGAATAACAAAGCCCCCTCATCGAGTATAACAAAGTCCCCTGATCAAGTATAACAAAGTTCCCTGATCGAGTATAATAAAGCCCCCTTACCGAGTATAACAAAGTCCCCGGATAGAGTATATCAAACCCCCTGGTCGAGTATAATAAAGGCCCTGATCGAGTATAACAAAGTCTCATGATCGAGTATAACAAATTCCCCTGGTTCGAATATAACAAAGTCCCCTGGTTGACCAAAACAAAGGTCCCTGTTCGTGTATAACAAAGTCCCCTGATTGAATATAACAATGGCCCATGATTGAGTATAACAAAGTCCCCTGGTCGAGTATAACAAAGTCCCCTAATCGAATATAACAAAGCCCCCTGATCGAGTATAACAAAGGCCACTGGTCGAGCATAACAAAGGACCCTGATCGAGTATAACAAAGCCCAATCATCGATATAACAAAGTCCCCTGATCGAGTATAACAAAGGCCCCTGATCGAGTATAACAAAGCCCCCCGTTGAGTATAACAAAGCCTCTTGATCGAGTATAACAAAGCCCCTGATAGAGTATAACACATCCCGTGATCGAGTATAACATATCACCTGATCGTGTATAACAAAGTTCCCTGGTCAAGTATAGTAATGTCCCTGATCGAGTATAACAACCCCCCTGATCGAGTATAATAAAGGCCCCTCATCGAGTATAACAAATTCCTCTGATCGAAAATAAAAAAGTCCCCTGATCGAGTAAAACAAAGTTCCCTGATCATGTATAACAAAGTCCTATAATCGAGTATAACAAAGGCCACTGGTCGAGCATAACAATGGACCCTGGTCGAGTATAACAAAGTCCCCTGATCGAGTATTACAAAGCCCCCTGATCGAGTATATCAAAGCCCCCTGATCGAGTATAACAAACTCCAATCATCGAGTATAACAAAGTCCCCTGATCGAGTATAACAAAGTCCCCTGATCGAGTATATCAAAGCCCCTTGATCAAGTATAACAAAGTCCAATCATCGAGTATAACAAAGTCCTCTGGTCGAGTATAACAAAGTCCTCTGGTCGAGAATAACAAACGCCCCTGATCGAGTATAACAAAGTCCCCTGGTCGAGTATAACAAAAACCCCTGATGGAGTATAACAAAGACCCTGATGGAGTATAACAAAGACCCCTGATCAAGGAAAACAAAGCCCCCTGATCGAGTATAACAAAGTCCCCTCATCGAGTATAACACATCCCCTGATCAAGTATAACATATCCCCTGTTCGTGTATAACAAAGTTCCCTGGTCGAGTATAGTAATGTCCCCTAATCGTGTATAACAAAGGCCCCTGATCGAGTATAACAAAGTCCCCTGATAGTGTATAACAAAGTGCTATAATCGAGTATAACAAAGGCCACTGGTCAAGCATAACAAAGGACCCATGTCGAGCATAACAAAGTCCCCTGATCGAGTATAAGAAAGCCCAATCATCGAGTATAACAAAGTCCCTTGATCGAGTATAACAAATTCCCCTGATTGAGTATATCAAAGCCCCCTCATCGAGTACAACAAAGTCCCCTGATCGAGTATAACAAAGGCCCCTGATCGAGTATAACAAAGTCCCCAAATCGAGTATAACAAAGTCCCCTGGTCAAATATAATGAAGGCCCCTGATCGAGTATAGCAAAGTCCCCTGATCTAGTATAACAAAGTCCCATGGTCGAGTATAACAAAGTTCCTTGATCGAGTATAACAAAGGCCCCTGATCGAGTATAACAAAGCCCCCCGTTAAGTATAACAAAGCCTCTTGATCGAGTATAACAAAGTCCCCTGATCGTGTATAACAAAGTCCTATAATCGAGTATAACAAAGGCCACTGGTCAAGCATAACAAAGGACCCATGTCGAGCATAACAAAGTCCCCTGATGGAGTATAACAATGCCCAATCATCCAGTGTAACAAAGTCCCTTGATCGAGTATAACAAAGTCCCCTGAGCGAGTATATCAAAGGCCCCTCATCGAGTATAACAAAGGCCCCTGATCGAGGCTAACAAAAGGCCCTGATCGGAGTATAACAAAGTCCCAAATCGAGAACAACAAAGTCCCCTGGTCAAATATAATAAAGGCCCCTGATGGTATAGCAAAGTCCCCTGATCTGAGTATAACAAAGTCCCATGGTCTAAAGGTATAACAAAAGTCCCACTTGATCAGGTATAACAAAGGCCCTGATCGAGTAGCAACAAAGCCCCCCGTTAAGTATAACAAAAGCCTCTTGATCCGGAGTATAACAAAGTCCCTGATCGTGTATAACAAAGTCCTATAATCGAGTATAACAAAGGCCACTGGTCAAGCATAACAAAGGACCCATGTCGAGCATAACAAAGTCCCCTGATGGAGTATAACAATGCCCAATCATCCAGTGTAACAAAATCCCTTGATCGAGTATAACAAAGTCCCCTGAGCGAGTATATCAAAGGCCCCTCATCGAGTATAACAAAGGCCCCTGATCGAGTATAACAAAGTCCCCTCATCGAGTATAACAAAGGCCCCTCGTCGAGTATAACAAAGTCCCATGGCCGAGTATAACAAAGTCACCTTATCGAGTATAACAAAGCCTCCTGATCGAGTATAACAAAGTCCCCTGATCGAGTATAACACATCCCCTTCTCGAGTATAACATATCCCCTGATCGTGTATAACAAAGTCCTCTAATCGAGTATAACAAAGGCCACTGGTCAAGCATAACAAAGGACCCATGTCGAGCATAACAAAGTCCCCTGATCGAGTATAACAATGCCCAATCATCGAGTATAACAAAGTCCCCTGTTCGAGTATAACAAAGGCCCCTGATCGAGTATAACAAAGTCCCCTCATCGAGTATAACAAAGTCCCCTGGTCGAGTATAACAAAGCCCCCTGAACGAGTATAACAAAGTCCCCTGATCGAGTATAACAAAGTCCCTTGATCGAGTATAACAAAGGCTCCTGATCGAGTATAACAAAGTCCCCTGATCGAGTATAACAAAGGCCCTTGATTGAGTATAATAAAGACCCTTGATCGAGTATAACAAAGTCAACTGATCGAGTATAACAAAGTCCCATGGCCGAGTATAACAAAGTCACCTGATCGAGTATAACAAAGGCCCATGATCGAGTATAACAAACGCCCCCGGTTGAGTATAACACATCCCCTGATCGAGTATAACATATCACCTGATGGTGTATAACAAAAGTTCCCTAGTCAAGTATAGTAATGTCCCCTCATCGGTATAACAACCCCCTGATCGAGTATAACAAAGTCCCCTGGTCGAGACATAACAAAGTCCACATATCGAAAAGAGTATAACAAAATACCTCTGTTCGGTATAAGTCCCCTATTCGTGTATAACAAAAGTCCCCTCATCGGTATAACAAAAGTCCCATAATTAGAGAGTATAACAAAGTCACCTTACTCGAGGTAACAAAGCCTCCTGATCGAGTATAACAAAATTCCCTGATCCAGTATAACACATCCCCTGATCGAGAATAACATATCCCCTGATCGTGTATAACAAAGTTCCCTGGACGAGTATAACAAAACCCCTGATCGAGTATAATAAAGGCCCCTCATTGAGTATAACAAAGTCCTCTGATCGAATATAAAAAAGTCCCCTGATCGAGTAAAACAAAGTCCCCTGATAGTGTATAACAAAGTCCTATAATCGAGTATTACAAAGGCCACTGTTCAAGCATAACAAAGGACCCATGTCGAGCATAACAAAGTCCCCTGATCGAGTATAACAAAGCCCAATCATCGAGTATAACAAAGTCCCTTGATCGAGTATAACAAATTCCCTGATTGAGTATATCAAAGCCCCCTCATCGAGTATAACAAAGTCCCCTGATCGAGTATAACATAAGTCGCCTGTTCGAGTATAACAAAGGCCCCTGATCGAGTATAACAAAGTCCCCAAATCGAGTATAACAAAGTCCCCTGGTCGAATATAATAAAGGCCCCTGATCTAGTATAGCAAAGTCCCCTGATCTAGTATAACAAAGTCCCCTGGTCGAGTATAACAAAATCCCCTGGTCGAGTATAACCAAGGCCCCTGATCGATAATAACAAAGTCCTCTGATCGAATATAACAAAGTCCCCTTATCGAGCATAACAAAGGCCCCTGGTCGAGCATAACAAACCCCCCCTAATCGAATAATACAAAGTCCTCTGATCGAGCATAACAAAGTCCCCTGATAGAGTATAACAAAGTCCCCCGATCGAGTATAACAAAGTCCTCAGATCGAGTATAACAAAGTCCCCTGGTCGAGTATAACAAATTTCCCTGATCTAGTATAACAAAGTCCCCTAATCGTGTATAACAAAGGCCCCTGGTCGAGTAAAACAAAGTCCCCTGATCGAGAATAACAAAGGCCCCTGATCGAATATAACAAAGTCCCCTTATCGAGCATAACAAAGGCCCCTGGTCGAGTATAACAAAGTCCCCCTGATCGAATATTACAAAGTCCCCTGGTCGAGTATAACAAAGGCCCCTGATGGAGTATAACAAAGACCCTGATGGAGTATAACAAAGACCCCTGATCAAGGAAAACAAAGCCCCGTGATCGAGAATAACAAAGTCCCCTTATCGAGTATAACAATGTCCCCTTGTCGAGTATAACAAATTCCCCTGATCGAGTATAACAAAGTCCTTTGGTCGAGTATAACCAAGGCCCCTGATCGAGTATAACAAAGGCCCCCTGTTGAGTATAACAAAGCCTCCTCATCGAGCATAACAAAGTCCCCTTATCGAGCATTACAAAGGCCCCTGGTCGAGCATAACAAAGCTCCCCTGATCGAATAATGCAAAGTCTCCTGATCAAGTATAACAAAGTCCCCTGACCGAGTATAACAAAGACCCTGATGGAGTATAACAAAGGCCCCTAATGGAGTATAGCAAAGACCCTGATGGAGTATAACAAAGTCCCCTGATCGAGGAAAACAAAGCCCTCTGATCGAGTATAACAAAGTCCCCTGATTGAGTATAACAAAGCACCCTGGTGGAGAATAACAAAGCCCCCTCATCGAGTATAACAAAGTCCCCTGATCAAGTATAACAAAGTCCCCTGATCGAGTATAATAAAGCCCCCTTACCGAGTATAACAAAGTACCCGGATAGAGTATATCAAACACCCTGGTCGAGTATAATAAAGGCCCTGATCGAGTATAACAAAGTCTCTTGATCGAGTATAACAAATTCCCCTGGTTCGAGTATAACAAAGTCCCCTGGTTGACCAAAACAAAGGTCCCTGTTCGTGTATAACAAAGTCCCCTGATTGAATATAACAATGGCCCATGATTGAGTATAACAAAGTCCCCTGGTCGAGTATAACAAAGTCCCCTAATCGAATATAACAAAGCCCCCTGATCCAGGTATAACAAGGCCACTGGTCGAGAGCATAACAAAGGACCCTGATCGGGTATAACAAAGCCCAATCATCGATATAACCAAAGTCCCTGATCAGGTATGCCAAGGCTGATCGAGTATAACAAAGCCCCCCGTTGAGTATAACAAAGCCTCTTGATCGAGTATAACAAAGCCCCTGATAGAGTATAACACATCCCGTGATCGAGTATAACATATCACCTGATCGTGTATAACAAAGTTCCCTGGTCAAGTATTGTAATGTCCCTGATCGAGTATAGCAACCCCCCTGATCGAGTATAATAAAGGCCCCTCATCGAGTATAACAAAGTCCTCTGATCGAAAATAAAAAAGTCCCCTGATCGAGTAAAACAAAGTTCCCTGATCATGTATAACAAAGTCCTATAATCGAGTATAACAAAGGCCACTGGTCGAGCATAACAATGGACCCTGGTCGAGTATAACAAAGTCCCCTGATCGAATATTACAAAGCCCCCTGATCGAGTATATCAAAGCCCCCTGATCGAGTATAACAAACTCCAATCA
>NW_024749180.1:0-10463 GCF_018991925.1 Homarus americanus
GAAGCTAAGAGAGTGAGAAGGGAATAAAGTTGATGTTTGTCAATGGATTGTATTGTTGATGTCAGCAAATTCACGTTTTCTGAGACAGTTGATGAATCACATACTTACTGTTTGTTGTATCACATGAAGCTTCTGTTTATAATGTTTAATGTTTACCTGATCAAGTCCTTAGTATATGTGTGTTCTGTCATAATGGTTTAGTTGTGTGACTTGTTGGTTTTAACTTCCTTGTCTTATTGTTTTGTTTACTTCCCTCTATCTGATGCCTCTCTCTCATTTTTCATGCCTTTTCAAATAATTTTCGTTTACTATATTTACTGTTTATTCCTTTTATCACGTATCCTTGTCTCGTTAATATCATGTTCACCATTTCTAAATCTTTAATATTATTTTTGTGCAGTAAACACTGCCACATGCTCACTAAGTGCTAAACACTACTACATATTCAATTATAACACTACACATGTTCACTATTACACTACCACATGTCTGTGTATACTACCACATATGTTCACTACATAATATACTCAGCCACATGTTCAGTATAACACTACCACATGTTTAACATTTATAACACTAATACATGTTCACTATAACACTACCACATGTTCATATAACACTACCACATGTTCACTATGTAACACTACCACATATTCCACTGGCAAATAACACCACATGTTCACTAGAAGTAACACTACCACATGTTCACTATGCAACACTACCACATGTTCTGGGTATAACACTACCACATGTTCACTTAAGTAACGCTACCATAAAAGTTCACTACAACACTACCACATGTTCACTATAATACTACTATATGTTCACTATAACACTACCACATGTTCACTACAACACTACCACATGCTCACTACAACACTACCACATGTTCACTACAACACTACCACATGCTCACTATAACACTACCACATGTTCACTATAACACTACCACATGCTCACTACAACACTTCCACATGCTCACTACAACACTACCACATGTTCACTACAACACTACCACATGTTCACTCCAACACTACCACATGTTCACTCCAACACTACCACATGTTCACTACAACACTACCACATGTTCACTACAACACTACCACATGTTCACTACAACACTACCACATGCTCACTACAACACTACCACATGTTCACTATAACACTACTACATGTTCACTATAACACTACCACATGTTCACTACAACACTACCACATGCTCACTACAACACTACTACATATTCAATACAAGACCACCACATGTTCACTACAAGACCACCACATGTTCACTACAAGACCACCACATGTTCACTACAAGACCACCACATGTTCACTATAATACTAATACAAGTTTACTAAAACACTAGAAGAGGTTAAGAAGCCTCTTACTACATTTTCTGCAGAACAAAACACGTCCTACTGAAGGATCCAATATTGGATAGAATCAGTTATGAATTTGAAAATGGCTTCCAATGACGATTTTAAGACTATCGAGACCGAGTACAGTGTGACTCCGCAGCCAGAGGTAGACCCAGACACTAGTCTGGTCTGTGATATACCTAAGGACGATTTTCATAAATTTGACCAATATGGTCTTTTTATTAAAAATATTCCCTTCGAGGTGACCTACAAGGAGATGCGATCTCTCTTCAGCCAGTACGGGGGTCTGGTGTACTTCTTTATGCCCCGTGACCACCAGACCGGTCTACACCGTGGTACAGCCATCGCTAGGTACTGTAGCGAATTTTACAGAGAAGAAGCCCTCAGGCTCAATGGAGAACCCGTGGGTAAACGCGGACTTTACAAAAATTCTCGTCGCCACCTAAAAGTTGAATACCTCCGGTATCCTGGTGGGCCCAACTACAACACCGAAAAGATTCCAAAACAAATGCGTTTTCATATTGAGAATGTAGAGTGCCCAGTGAGGGAACACTTACACGACTCAACACAATGGCGGGAGCCTGAAAGATTCAGGAAAACCTTCCGTAAAAGGCGATACGACGATGGCTACAACTCCTCGTACTGGAGGCCCAGCAAGAGGAAGTTTGACGACAGTTACAACCCCCCGCCCTGGAAAAGACCCAGGAGGAGGGAGTTTGACGAAGGCTACAGGTCATCGCCCTACGTGAGGCCCAGAAGGCAGCAACATAGGGACGGTTATTATGAATCACTTCCTCGCTGTGTTGATTGCTCCAGAAAAATCCTGAAACGGGGTAATCGTTATTATCGCCGTTGATAAATATTATTACATTTCTGTAAAAAATATATGAATAAAATTATAACTTGATTTAGTATAATACTTAACCTAACAATCATCATCATCATCAATTATTATTATTATTATTATTATTATTATTATTATTATTATTATTATTATTATTATTATTATTATGATTTATTATTAATTATTAATTATTATTAATTATTGTTGTTGTTGTTGTTGTTGTTGTTGTTGTTGTTGTTGTTGTTGTTGTTGTTGTTGTTGTTGTTGTTGTTGTTGTTGTTGTTGTTGTTGTTGCTGTTGCTGTTGCTGTTGCTGTTGCTGTTGCTGTTGCTGTTGCTGTTGCTGTTGCTGTTGCTGTTGCTGTTGCTGTTGCTGTTGCTGTTGCTGTTGCTGTTGCTGTTGCTGTTGCTGTTGCTGTTGCTGTTGCTGTTGTTGTTGTTGTTGTTGTTGTTGTTGTTGTTGTTGTTGTTGTTGTTGTTGTTGTTACCAAAACATTTGCCAACACCACGTCTTTGGCTAATATGAGCCACGCGTTAGACGCTACGTTACCGTAAAGCTGAATATTTGGGTAGAGGAGTTGTGGGCAGCAATGAAGGAATGTTAGTTGATGATAAAGTAATATTGTTATTGGGTTTGCATAAGGTACTGTGATGTATATGGAAGAGGACTAGAAATAATAATCTCTAACAAAAGTCAACGGTGTTTCTTACTCAATGAAAGGCACTCGGGACATTATTGGCAGAGCAGCCGCGGGGTTGAGCAAGTCTGGGTTGTTCCTCATAGTCCATACATTCTCCTGCATCCATCCACGTTTTTTACAGTACAAGTATGGACACGTATACTAACTGTTCCTTCACAGTGGCGAGCAGTGACGTGGTGGAAATAACGTTACCCAAGTGCGGCACAACGTGGATGCAGGAGAGTGTATGATGGTTAGGTTAGGTTTGGTCAGGTTATGATATCAACGTGTATTTTCGGATCTTTATTTTAATTACTGTTTTCCTTCGACCTTTTCGTGCCCCCCCTCCCCCCTCCCCACAAAAAAAATTAGTTCGGGTTGAAAAATGGAAGCTAAGAGGTGAAGAGAGACCAGGTGGTATTCAATCAATGGATTGTATTGTTGATGTCAGCAAATTCACGTTTTCTGAGACAGATGATGAATCACATACTTACTGTTTGTTGTATCACATGAAGCTTCTGTTTATAATGTTTAATGTTTACCTGATCAAGTCCTTAGTATATGTGTGTTCTGTCATAATGGTTTAGTTGTGTGACTTGTTGGTTTTAACTTCCTTGTCTTATTGTTTTGTTTACTTCCCTCTATCTGATGCCTCTCTCTCATTTTTTATGCCTTTTCAAATAATTTTCGTTTACTATATTTACTGTTTATTCCTTTTATCACGTAATCTTTGTCTCGTTATCATGCTCCACCATTTTCTAAATCTTTGTCATTATTTTTGTGCAGTAAACACTGCCACATGTTCACTACAACACTACCACATATTCACTATAACACTACCACATGTTCACTATTACACTACCACATGTTCAGTATAACACTACCACATGTTCACTATTACACTACCACATGTTCAGTATAACACTACCACATGTTCACTATAACACTACTACATGTTCACTATAACACTACCACATGTTCAGTATAACACTACCACATGTTCACTATAACACTACCACATATTCACTATAACACTACCACATGTTCACTATAACACTACCACATGTTCACTATAACACTACCACATGTTCAGTATAACACTACCACATGTTCACTATAACGCTACCACATGTTCACTACAACACTACCACATGTTCACTATAATACTACTACATGTTCACTATAACACTACCACATGTTCACTACAACACTACCACATGCTCACTACAACACTACCACATGTTCACTACAACACTACCACATGCTCACTATAACACTACCACATGTTCACTACAACACTACCACATGCTCACTACAACACTTCCACATGCTCACTACAACACTACCACATGTTCACTACAACACTACCACATGTTCACTACAACACTACCACATGTTCACTACAACACTACCACATGTTCACTACAACACTACCACATGCTCACTACAACACTACCACATGTTCACTATAACACTACTACATGTTCACTATAACACTACCACATGTTCACTACAACACTACCACATGCTCACTACAACACTACTACATATTCAATACAAGACCACCACATGTTCACTACAAGACCACCACATGTTCACTACAAGACCACCACATGTTCACTACAAGACCACCACATGTTCACTATAATACTAATACAAGTTCACTAAAACACTAGAAGAGGTTAAGAAGCCTCTTACTACATTTTCTGCAGAACAAAACACGTCCTACTGAAGGATCCAATATTGGATAGAATCAGTTATGAATTTGAAAATGGCTTCCAATGACGATTTTAAGACTATCGAGACCGAGTACGGTGTGACTCCGCAGCCAGAGGTAGACCCAGACACTAGTCTGGTCTGTGATATACCTAAGGACGATTTTCATAAATTTGACCAATATGGTCTTTTTATTAAAAATATTCCCTTCGAGGTGACCTACAAGGAGATGCGATCTCTCTTCAGCCAGTACGGGGGTCTGGTGTACTTCTTTATGCCCCGTGACCACCAGACCGGTCTACACCGTGGTACAGCCATCGCTAGGTACTGTAGTGAATTTTACAGAGAAGAAGCCCTCAGGCTCAATGGAGAACCCGTGGGTAAACGCGGACTTTACAAAAATTCTCGTCGCCACCTAAAAGTTGAATACCTCCGGTATCCTGGTGGGCCCAACTACAACACCGAAAAGATTCCAAAACAAATGCGTTTTCATCTTGAGAATGTAGAGTGCCCAGTGAGGGAACACTTACACGACTCAACACAATGGCGGGAGCCTGAAAGATTCAGGAAAACCTTCCGTAAAAGGCGATACGACGATGGCTACAACTCCTCGTACTGGAGGCCCAGCAAGAGGGAGTTTGACGACAGTTACAACCCCTCGCCCTGGAAAAGACCCAGGAGGAGGGAGTTTGACGAAGGCTACAGGTCATCGCCCTACGTGAGGCCCAGAAGGCAGCAACATAGGGACGGTTATTATGAATCACTTCCTCGCTGTGTTGATTGCTCCAGAAAAATCCTGAAACGGGGTAATCGTTATTATCGCCGTTGATAAATATTATTACATTTCTGTAAAAAATATATGAATAAAATTATAACTTGATTTAGTATAATACTTAACCTAACAATCATCATCATCATCATCATCATCATCATCAATTATTATTATTATTATTATTATTATTATTATTATTATTATTATTATTATTATTTATTATTAATTATTATTAATTATTGTTGTTGTTGTTGTTGTTGTTGTTGTTGTTGTTGTTGTTGTTGTTGTTGTTGTTGTTGTTGTTGTAAACAAAGATGCATAACATCACATGTCTTTCATACAGGAGCTACGTTAGATACATGTTACACGAAGCTGAATATTTGGGTAGAGGAGTTGTGGGCAGCAATGAAGGAATGTTAGTTGATGATAAAGTAATATTGGTATTGGGTTTGCATAAGGTACTGTGATGTATATGGAAGAGGACTAGAAATAATAATCTCTAACAAAAGTCAACGGTGTTTCTTACTCAATGAAAGGCACTCGGGACATTATTGGCAGAGCAGCCGCGGGGTTGAGCAAGTCTGGGTTGTTCCTCATAGTCCATACATTCTCCTGCATCCACGTTTTTTACAGTACAAGTATGGACACGTATACTAACTGTTCCTTCACATTGGCGAGCAGTGACGTGGTGGTAATAACGTTACCCAAGTGCGGCACAACGTGGATGCAGGAGAGTGTATGATGGTTAGGTTAGGTTTGGTCAGGTTATGATATCAACGTGTATTTTCGGATCTTTATTTTAATTACTGTTTTCCTTCGACCTTTTCGTGCCCCCCCTCCCCCCTCCCCACAAAAAAAATTAGTTCCAAAGTTAAAAAAGAAAGAAATGGAAGCTAAGAGAGTGAGAAGGGAATAAAGTTGATGTTTGTCAATGGATTGTATTGTTGATGTCAGCAAATTCACGTTTTCTGAGACAGTTGATGAATCACATACTTACTGTTTGTTGTATCACATGAAGCTTCTGTTTATAATGTTTAATGTTTACCTGATCAAGTCCTTAGTATATGTGTGTTCTGTCATAATGGTTTAGTTGTGTGACTTGTTGGTTTTAACTTCCTTGTCTTATTGTTTTGTTTACTTCCCTCTATCTGATGCCTCTCTCTCATTTTTTATGCCTTTTCAAATAATTTTCGTTTACTATATTTACTGTTTATTCCTTTTATCACGTAACCTTTGTCTCGTTATCATGCTCCACCATTTTCTAAATCTTTGTCATTATTTTTGTGCAGTAAACACTGCCACATGTTCACTACAACACTACCACATATTCACTATAACACTACCACATGTTCACTATTACACTACCACATGTTCAGTATAACACTACCACATGTTCACTATTACACTACCACATGTTCAGTATAACACTACCACATGTTCACTATAACACAACTACATGTTCACTATAACACTACCACATGTTCAGTATAACACTACCACATGTTCACTATAACACTACCACATACTTTATAACACTACCACATGTTCATATGCTTGCTACACCACATGTTCCTATAACTTACTACACATGTTCAATTATAACACTACCACATGTTCACTATAACACTTCTACATGTTCACCTGCTTACCACATGTTCACTATAATACTACTACATGTTCACTATAACACTACCACATGTTCACTACAACACTACCACATGCTCACTACAACACTACCACATGTTCACTACAACACTACCACATGCTCACTATAACACTACCACATGTTCACTACAACACTACCACATGCTCACTACAACACTTCCACATGCTCACTACAACACTACCACATGTTCACTACAACACTACCACATGTTCACTCCAACACTACCACATGTTCACTCCAACACTTCCACATGTTCACTACAACACTACCACATGTTCACTACAACACTACCACATGTTCACTACAACACTACCACATGCTCACTACAACACTACCACATGTTCACTATAACACTACTACATGTTCACTATAACACTACCACATGTTCACTACAACACTACCACATGTTCACTACAACACTACTACATATTCAATACAAGACCACCACATGTTCACTACAAGACCACCACATGTTCACTACAAGACCACCACATGTTCACTACAAGACCACCACATGTTCACTATAATACTAATACAAGTTCACTAAAACACTAGAAGAGGTTAAGAAGCCTCTTACTACATTTTCTGCAGAACAAAACACGTCCTACTGAAGGATCCAATATTGGATAGAATCAGTTAATAATTTGAAAATGGCTTCCAATGACGATTTTAAGACTATCGAGACCGAGTACAGTGTGACTCCGCAGCCAGAGGTAGACCCAGACACTAGTCTGGTCTGTGATATACCTAAGGACGATTTTCATAAATTTGACCAATATGGTCTTTTTATTAAAAATATTCCCTTCGAGGTGACCTACAAGGAGATGCGATCTCTCTTCAGCCAGTACGGGGGTCTGGTGTACTTCTTTATGCCCCGTGACCACCAGACCGGTCTACACCGTGGTACAGCCATCGCTAGGTACTGTAGCGAATTTTACAGAGAAGAAGCCCTCAGGCTCAATGGAGAACCCGTGGGTAAACGCGGACTTTACAAAAATTCTCGTCGCCACCTAAAAGTTGAATACCTCCGGTATCCTGGTGGGCCCAACTACAACACCGAAAACATTCCAAAACAAATGCGTTTTCATCTTGAGAATGTAGAGTGCCCAGTGAGGGAACACTTACACGACTCAACACAATGGCGGGAGCCTGAAAGATTCAGGAAAACCTTCCGTAAAAGGCGATACGACGATGGCTACAACTCCTCGTACTGGAGGCCCAGCAAGAGGGAGTTTGACGACAGTTACAACCCCTCGCCCTGGAAAAGACCCAGGAGGAGGGAGTTTGACGAAGGCTACAGGTCATCGCCCTACGTGAGGCCCAGAAGGCAGCAACATAGGGACGGTTATTATGAATCACTTCCTCGCTGTGTTGATTGCTCCAGAAAAATCCTGAAACGGGGTAATCGTTATTATCGCCGTTGATAAATATTACATTTCTGTAAAAAATATATGAATAAAATTATAACTTGATTTAGTATAATACTTAACCTAACAATCATCATCATCATCATCATCAATTATTATTATTATTATTATTATTATTATTATTATTATTATTATTATTATTATTATTATTATTTCTGTTCGCATGTGTTCACAGCCTCATAAAGTTCATTATTATGCGTTATTAATCAACACTCTTATACTCACCTATGCATAACCAAAGCAACGCAACAACCACCTAAACACAGTACCCACCCATCTAAACACAACCAAAACACAGTACCCACCCATCTAAACACAACCCAATATACAGTACCCACCCACCTAAACACAACCAATATACAGAACCCACCCACCTAAACACAACCAATATACAGTACCCACCCACCTAAACACAACCAATATACAGTACCCACCCACCTAAACACAACCAATATACAGTACCAACCCACCTAAACACAATGTCGCCTCACAGTACCCCACCCACCCTGACCTGGCTTCAGCCTTGCAGTACCCACCCACCTAAACACAACCAATATACAGAACCCACCCACCTAAACACAACTAATATACAGTGCCCACCACCTAAACACAACCAATATGCAAACCCACCCACCTAAACACAACCAATATACAGTACCCACCCACCTAAACACAACCAATATACAGAACCCACCCACCTAAACACAGCCAATATACAGTACCCACCCACCTAAACACAACCAATATACAGTACCAACCCACCTAAACACAACCAATATACAGTACCCACCCACCTAAACACAACCAATATACAGTACTAACCCACCTAAACACAACCAATATACAGTACCCACCCACCTAAGCATCATTAATATTTAAGACTGTCAGAATTATCTTTTGACTTGTGTCAGCGTCCGTGGAATCTTCCTTGAGCTGATTCTTGTTAGGACTTTTCCCTGGGGCCAGAACACACATCTCAAGGTTAAGTATAAAAAAAGACAACACAATTTAAGCCGGTATGTCGCTTATCTTGTTCTCGTCCGGACCGTCTCAAATTATTTCCCCTCTCCAGAAACTTTTCCACTCGTGCCCCATTTTGTCATAGCTGTGTGTGTCAATTTTACATCTGGTAAACTTCTTCTCATTGATTCAGGGTATATAAAATCTGTGTGATCACCTAACCTAACCTAAGTTAAGTTTGCTGTAGAATCAGAAAGTATTGTCCACCGTTTTCTCATTCATACATCAACAAGACACACACACACCAAACACACACACACACCAAACACACACACACCAAACAAACACACACACACCAAACACACACACCAAACACACACACACACCAAAGAAACACACACATACCAAACAAACACACAGACAACACACACCCAAGAGACACACACACACACACACCCAAGACACCCACACACCCAAGACACACACACACACACACACACACACACACACACAATAATAATCATCAACAAAGCTGTCGACCTCGGGTTTCGGAGAAGACTTATACCGTGGCTTACAGACTTTCTAAGTGACCGACGCCAAGCTGTACACTTGGAAATACGTCGACGATCAGTGTCAACAACTCGGCTTCCGATTACACCGCCCTGCAGGATTTATTGAACAGTCTCCAAAATTGGGCTATCAACAACCACGTCACCATCAACCATACCAAGACCATGTTTATGCACATCAACCTCTCCTCCGACCTTGTTCCACCTCCCTCTTATTACTTTAGGCCCCAACACACTCCAGGTTGTGGACTCCACTAAGCACCTCGGCGTCACTATAGATAACAAACTAAATTGAAAAACACACGTCAGTAAAGTTGTCAAATACTCCAGTTTTCGTCTCCACCACCTCCGCCGACTCAAGTACCTCGGAGTTCCTGCGCCCGAGCTCCCCAGTGTTTACTCAACATTCATACTTTCCAAGCTCACCTATGCCTTCCCTGCCTGGTCTTC
>NW_024749181.1:0-11500 GCF_018991925.1 Homarus americanus
ATGTGGGGATAATGAAGTAAATGTGATGATAATGACGTAAATGTGAGGATAATGACGTAAATTTGTGGATAATGACGTAAATGTGAGGATAATTATGTAAATGTGAGGATAATGAAGTAAATGTGAGGATAATGACGTAAATGTGAGGATAATGACGTAAATGTGAGGATAATGACGTAAATGTGAGGATAATGACGTAAATGTGAGGATAATGAAGTAAATGTGAGGATAATGATGTAAATGTGAGGATAATGACGTAAATGTGATGATAATGACGTAAATGTGGGGATAATGAAGTAAATGTGATGATAATGACGTAAATGTGAGGATAATTAAGTAAATGTGAGGATAATGACGTAAATTTGAGGATAATGACGTAAATGTGATGATAATGACGTAAATGTGAGGATAATGACGTAAATTTGAGGATAATAACGTAAATGTGAGGATAATGATGTAAATGTGAGGATAATGATGTAAATGTGAGGATAATGTTGTAAATGTGAGGATAATGACGTAAATGTGAGGAAAATGAAGTAAATGTGAGGATAGTGACGTAAATGTGAGGATAATGACGTAAATGTGAGGATAATGATGTAAATGTGGGGATAATGAAGTAAATGTGATGATAATGACGTAAATGTGAGGATAATGACGTAAATTTGAGGATAATGACGTAAATGTGAGGATAATTATGTAAATGTGAGGATAATGAAGTAAATGTGAGGATAATGACGTAAATGTGAGGATAATGACGTAAATGTGAGGATAATGACGTAAATGTGAGGATAATGACGTAAATGTGAGGAAAATGACGTAAATGTGAGGATAATGACGTAAATGTGAGGATAATGACGTAAATGTGATCATAATGACGTAAATGTGAGGATAATGACGTAAATGTGAGGATAATGACGTAAATGTGATGATAATGACGTAAATGTGAGGATAATGACGTAAATGTGAGGATAATGATGTAAATGTGAGGATAATGATGTAAATGTGAGGATAATGATATAAATGTGAGGATAATGATGTAAATGTGAGGATAATGACGTAAATGTGAGGAAAATGAAGTAAATGTGATGATAGTGATGTAAATGTGAGGATAATGACGTAAATGTGAGGATGATGAAGTAAATATGATGATAATTACGTAAATGTGAGGATAATGACGTAAATGTGAAGATAATGACGTAAATGTGATGATAATGACGTAAATGTGATGATAATGATGTAAATGTGATGATAATGACGTAAATGTGAGGATAATGAAGTAATTGTGAGGATAATGACGTAAATGTGAGGATAATGACGTAAATGTGAGGATAATGACGTAAATTTGTGGGTAATATCGTAAATGTGAGGATAATGATGTAAATGTGAGGATAATGACGTAAATTTGAGGATAATAACGTAAATGTGAGGATAATGATGTAAATGTGAGGATAATGATGTAAATGTGATGATAATGATGTAAATGTAATGATAATGATGTAAATGTGATGATAATGACGTAAATGTGAGGATAATGAAGTAAATGTGATGATAATGATGTAAATGTGAGGATAATGACGTAAATGTGAGGATAATGACATAAATGTGAGGATAATGATGTAAATGTGAGGATAATGAAGTAAAGGTGATGATAATGATGTAAATGTGATGATAATGATGTAAATGTGAGGATAATGAAGTAAATATGATGATAATGACGCAAATGTGAGGATAATGACGCAAATGTGAGGATAATGACGTAAATGTGAGGATAATGATGTAAATGTGAGGATAATGATGTAAATGTGAGGATAATGATGTAAATGTGAGGATAATGACGTAAATGTGAGGAAAATGAAGTAAATGTGATGATAATGATGTAAATGTGAGGATAATGACGTAAATGTGAGGATAATGAAGTAAATATGATGATAATGACGTAAATGTGAGGATAATGACGTAAATGTGAGGATAATGACGTAAATGTGATGATAATGACGTAAATGTGATGATAATGGTGTAAATGTGATGATAATGACGTAAATGTGAGGATAATGAATTAATTGTGAGGATAATGACGTAAATGTGAGGATAATGACGTAAATGTGAGGATAATGACGTAAAAATGAGGATAATGACGTAAATGTGAGGATAATGACGTAAATGTGATGATAATGATGTAAATGTGAGGATAATGATGTAAATGTGAGGATAATGATGTAAATGTGAGGATAATGATGTAAATGTGAGGATAATGACATAAATGTGAGGATAATGACGTAAATGTGATGATAATGACGTAAATGTGATGATAATGACGTAAATGTGATGATAATGACATAAATGTGAGGATAATGAAGTAAATATGATGATAATGACGTAAATGTGAGGATAATGACGTAAATGTGAGGATAATGACGTAAATGTGAGGATAATGATGTAAATGTGATGATAATGATGTAAATGTGAGGATAATGACGTAAATGTGAGGATAATGATGTAAATATGAGGATAATGATGTAAATGTGGGGATAATGAAGTAAATGTGATGATAATGACGTAAATGTGAGGATAATGACGTAAATTTGAGGATAATGACGTGAATGTGAGGATAATTATGTAAATGTGAGGATAATGAAGTAAATGTGAGGATAATGACGTAATTGTGAGGATAATGACGTAAATGTGAGGATAATGACGTAAATGTGAGGATAATGAAGTAAATGTGAGGATAATGATGTAAATGTGAGGATAATGACGTAAATGTGATGATAATGACGTAAATGTGATGATAATGACGTAAATGTGGGGATAATGAAGTAAATGTGATGATAATGACGTAAATGTGAGGATAATTAAGTAAATGTGAGGATAATGACGTAAATTTGAGGATAATGACGTAAATGTGATGATAATGACGTAAATGTGAGGATAATGACGTAAATTTGAGGATAATAACGTAAATGTGAGGATAATGATGTAAATGTGAGGATAATGATGTAAATGTGAGGATAATGTTGTAAATGTGAGGATAATGACGTAAATGTGAGGAAAATGAAGTAAATGTGAGGATAATGACGTAAATGTGAGGATAATGACGTAAATGTGAGGATAATGACGTAAATGTGAGGATAATGATGTAAATGTGAGGATAATGATGTAAATGTGAGGATAATGACGTAAATGTGAGGATAATGACGTAAATGTGAGGATAATGACGTAAATGTGAGGATAATGACGTAAATGTGAGGAAAAGGACGTAAATGTGAGGATAATGACGTAAATGTGAGGGTAATGACGTAAATGTGATCATAATGACGTAAATGTGAGGATAATAAAGTAAATGTGAGGATAATGACGTAAATGTGAGGATAATGACGTAAATGTGATGATAATGACGTAAATGTGAGGATAATGACGTAAATGTGAGGATAATAACGTAAATGTGAGGATAATGATGTAAATGTGAGGATAATGATGTAAATGTGAGGATAATGATATAAATGTGAGGATAATGATGTAAATGTGAGGATAATGACGTAAATGTGAGGAAAATGAAGTAAATGTGATGATAATGATGTAAATGTGAGGATAATGACGTAAATGTGAGGATGATGAAATAAATATGATGATAATTACGTAAATGTGAGGATAATGACGTAAATGTGAGGATAATGACGTAAATGTGATGATAATGACGTAAATGTGATGATAATGATGTAAATGTGATGATAATGACGTAAATGTGAGGATAATGAAGTAATTGTGAGGATAATGACGTAAATGTGAGGATAATGACGTAAATGTGAGGATAATGACGTAAATGTGAGGATAATGACGTAAATGTGAGGATAATGACGTAAATGTGATGATAATGATGTAAATGTGAGGATAATGATGTAAATGTGAAGATAATGATGTAAATGTGAGGATTATGGTGTAAATGTGAGGATAATGATGTAAATGTGAGGATAATGACGTAAATGTGAGGATAATGACGTAAATGTGAGGATAATGATGTAAATGTGATGATAATGACGTAAATGTGATGATAATGACGTAAATGTGAGGATAATGAAGTAAATATGATGATAATGAAGTAAATATGATGATAATGACGTAAATGTGAGGATAATGACGTAAATGTGAGGATAAAGACGTAAATGTGAGGATAAAGACGTAAATGTGAGTATAATGATGTAAATGTGATGATAATGATGTAAATGTGAGGATAATGACGTAAATGTGAGGATAATGATGTAAATGTGAGGATAATGATGTAAATGTGGGGATAATGAAGTAAATGTGATGATAATGACGTAAATGTGAGGATAATGACGTAAATTTGAGGATAATGACGTAAATGTGAGGATAATTATGTAAATGTGGGGATAATGAAGTAAATGTGAGGATAATGACGTAAATGTGAGGATAATGACGTAAATGTGAGGATAATGACGTAAATGTGAGGATAATGACGTAAATGTGAGGATAATGACGTAAATGTGAGGATAATGACGTAAATGTGAGGATAATGAAGTAAATGTGAGGATAATGATGTAAATGTGAGGATAATTACGTAAATGTGAGGATAATGACGTAAATGTGAGGATAATGACGTAAATGTGAGGATAATGACGTAAATGTGAGGATAATGAAGTAAATGTGAGGATAATGATGTAAATGTGATGATAATGATGTAAATGTGAGGATAATAACGTAAATTTGAGGATAATGACGTAAATGTGAGGATAATTATGTAAATGTGAGGATAATGAAGTAAATGTGAGGATAATGACGTAAATGTGAGGATAATGACGTAAATGTGAGGATAATGACGTAAATGTGAGGATAATGACGTAAATGTGATGATAATGACGTAAATGTGAGGATAATGACGTAAATGTGAGGATAATGACGTAAATGTGAGGATAATGATGTAAATGTGAGGATAATGAAGTAAATATGGGGATAATGAAGTAAATGTGAGGATAATGAAGTAAATGTGAGGATAATGACGTAAATGTGATGATAATGATGTAAATGTGAGGATAATGATGTAAATGTGATGATATTGACGTAAATGTAAGGATAATGACGTAAATGTGAGGAAAATGAAGTAAATATGATGATAATGACGTAAATGTGAGGATAATGACGTAAATGTGAGGATAATGACGTAAATGTGATGATAATGACGTAAATGTGATGATAATGATGTAAATGTGATGATAATGACGTAAATGTGAGGATAATGAAGTAAATATGATGATAATGGCGTAAATGTGAGGATAATGACGTAAATGTGAGGATAATGACATAAATGTGAGGATAATGATGTAAATGTGGTGCTAATGATGTAAATGTGATGATAATGACGTAAATGTGAGGATAATGAAGTAAATGTGATGATAATGACGTAAATGTGAGGATAATGACGTAAATGTGATGATAATGACGTAAATGTGAGGATAATGACGTAAATGTGAGGATAATGACATAAATGTGAGGATAATGATGTAAATGTGATGATAATGATGTAAATGTGATGATAATGACGTAAATGTGAAGATAATGAAGTAAATGTGATGATAATGACGTAAATGTGAGGATAATGACGTAAATGTGATGATAATGACGTAAATGTGAGGATAATGACGTAAATGTGAGGATAATGACGTAAATGTGAGGATAATGATGTAAATGTGAGGATAATGAGGTAAATGTGAGGATAATGACGTAAATGTGAGGATAATGATGTAAATGGAGGATAATGCTAAATGTGATGATAATGACGTAAATGTGAGGATAATGATGTAAATGTGAGGATAATGACGTAAATGTGACGATAATGATGTAAATGTGAGGATAATGAAGTAAATGTGATGATAATGATGTAAATGTGATGATAATGATGTAAATGTGAGGATAATGAAGTAAATATGATGATAATGACGTAAATGTGAGGATAATGACGTAAATGTGAGGATAATGATGTAAATGTGAGGATAATGAAGTAAAGGTGATGATAATGATGTAAATGTGATGATAATGACGTAAATGTGAGGATAATGACGTAAATGTGAGGATAATGACGTAAATGTGAGGATAATGACGTAAATGTGGGGATAATGAAGTAAATGTGATGATAATGATGTAAATGTAATGATAATGAAGTAAATGTGATGATAATGATGTAAATGTGATGTTAATGATGTAAATGTGATGATAATGATGTAAATGTGATGATAATGATGTAAATGTGATGATAATGATGTAAATGTAAGATTAATGAAGTAAATGTGAGGATAATTACGTAAATGTAAGATTAATGAAGTAAATGTGATGATAATGATGTAAATGCGATGATAATGATGTAAATGTGATGATAATGATGTAAATGTGATGACAATGATGTAAATGTGATGATAATGATGTAAATGTGAGGATAATGATGTAAATGTGAGGATTATGAAGTAAATGTGATGATAATGATGTAAATGTGATGATAATGACGTAAATGTCAGGATAATGACGTAAATGTGATGATAATGACGTAAATGTGAGGATAATGATGCAAATGTGAGGATAATGAAGTAAATGTGAGGATAATGAAGTAAATGTGAGGATAATGACGTAAATGTGAGGATATTGACGTAAATAAGAGGATAATGACGTAAATGTGAGGATAATGACGTAAATGTGACGATAATGATGTAAATGTGAGGATAATGAAGTAAATGTGAGGATAATGAAGTAAATGTGAGGATAATGACGTAAATGTGAGGATAATGACGTAAATGTGAGGATAATGACGTAAATGTGAGGATAATGACGTAAATGTGAGGATAATGACGTAAATGTGAGGATAATGACATAAATGTGAGGATAATGACGTAAATGTGATGATACGGACGTAAATGTGATGATAATGATGCAATGAGAGGATAATGACGTAAATGGAGGATAATGACGTAAATGTGAGGATAATGACGTAAATGTGAGGATAATGACGTAAATGATGATAATGCTGCAAATGTGATGATAATGATGTAAATGTGATGATAATGATGCAAATGGAGGATAATGAAGCATATAAGGATGATAATGACGTAAATGTGGAGGATAATGACGTAAATGTGAGGATACGACGGGGAGGATAATGACGTAAATGTGAGGATAATTACATAAATGTGAGGATAATGATGTAAATGTGATGATAATGATGTAAATGTGATGATAATGACGTAAATGTGAGGATAATGAAGTAAATGTGATGATAATGACGTAAATGTGAGGATAATGACGTAAATGTGATGATAATGACGTAAATGTGAGGATAATGACGTAAATGTGAGGATAATGACGTAAATGTGAGGATAATGATGTAAATGTGAGGATAATGAGGTAAATGTGAGGATAATGAGGTAAATGTGAGGATAATGATGTAAATGTGAGGATAATGAAGTAAATGTGATGATAATGACGTAAATGTGAGGATAATGATGTAAATGTGAGGATAATGACGTAAATGTGACGATAATGATGTAAATGTGAGGATAATGAAGTAAATGTGATGATAATGATGTAAATGTGATGATAATGATGTAAATGTGAGGATAATGAAGTAAATATGATGATAATGACGTAAATGTGAGGATAATGACGTAAATGTGAGGATAAGATGTAAATGTGCGATAATGAAGTAAAGGTAGGTGATAATGATGTAAATGATGATAATGACGTAAATGTGAGGATAATGACGTAAATGTGAGGATAATGACGTAAATGTGAGGATAATGACATAAATGTGGGGATAATGAAGTAAATGTGATGATAATGATGTAAATGTAATGATAATGAAGTAAATGTGATGATAATGAAGTAAATGTGATGATAATGATGTAAATGTGATGATAATGATGTAAATGTGATGATAATGATGTAAATGTGATGATAATGATGTAAATGTAAGATTAATGAAGTAAATGTGAGGATAATGACGTAAATGTAAGATTAATGAAGTAAATGTGATGATAATGATGTAAATGTGATGATAATGATGTAAATGAATGTGATGATAATGATGTAAATGTGATGATAATGATGTAAATGTGATGATAATGATGTAAATGTGAGGATAATGATGTAAATGTGAGGATTATGAAGTAAATGTGATGATAATGATGTAAATGTGATGATAATGACGTAAATGTCAGGATAATGACGTAAATGTGATGATAATGACGTAAATGTGAGGATAATGATGCAAATGTGAGGATAATGAAGTAAATGTGAGGATAATGAAGTAAATGTGAGGATAATGACGTAAATGTGAGGATATTGACGTAAATAAGAGGATAATGACGTAAATGTGAGGATAATATAAATGATGAGAATAAATAGGATAATGACGCAAATGAGAAAATAAATGTGATGATAAATACGTAAATGTGATGATACGACGTAAATGTATATAATGATAAATGTGAGGATAAACAAAGTGAGGATAATGAATGCAGAGATAACGATGTAAATGAGAGACAATGACGTAAATGAGGACAATGACGTAAATGTGATGTAACAATAAAATGTGAGGATAATGAAGCAAATGTGGAGATAATGAGAAAATGAGATAATGAAAATGATGTAAAATGTGAGGACAAAATGACAAAAATGAGAAAGAGATAATGACGTAAATGAGAATATAAACAAATATAGACATAATAATGTAAATGTATATATAATGATGCAAATGTGACATAATGACGTAAATGTAATAACAAATAATGACGAATAAATAGAGGATAATAAAATGCAAATGTGGAGAAGATATGAATATAAATGGAGATAATGATGTAAAAATAGATGATAAGATAAAATGATTTACGTAAAATGAGGATAATGGAAATAAATGATAAAACAGAATGGAGAAGAGATAATGATGTAAATGAACAGAGGATAATAGAAAATGTGAGGATAATAAAGACGTAATGTGAGGATAAAATGAAGTAAAATATAAAAGAGAATAATGACATGCAATGTGACAGAGAACACAAATGAAGAAATGACAAATAGATAAATATAAATGTGAGGATAATAATAAAGAGATGAGGACAAATGATGATACAAATGTAGGAGAAAGATGTAAATAGAGATAATATAAATGAAGATATTACAAATGTGAGGATAATGATGTAAATGTGAGGAAAATGAAGTAAAATGAGGATAATAAAATGGGAGATAATGACGTAAATGTGAAAAGATAAGAAATGCAAATGATGATAATGAAGTGCAAATGAGAAATGACGTAAATGTGACATGTAATGTAAATATGAAGATAATGACGTAAATGTGAATATATGACAAATGTGAGACATGAGAGATAAAATAGGATAATGACAAATGTATGATGACGTAAATGTGAGGACATGAGATAAGGAGGAATGATGTAATGAGAGAAGCACGTAAATGTGAGGATAATGATGTAAATGAGGATAAATGAGTAAATGAGAATGATGTAAATGGAAGGATAATGATAAATGAGATAACAAAGTAAGTGATAATGAAAATGTAGGATAATGCAATGAGATAAATGTGATGACATAATAAATGAGGATAATGATGCAATGAGATAATGATGTAAATGTGAGATAATGATGTAAATGTGAGGATAATGACGTAAAGTGAGGATAATGATGTAAATGTGATGATAATGATGCAAATGTGAGGATACAATGAATATGTGATGATAATGACAAATGTGAGGATAATGACGCAAATGTGAGGATAATGACGTAAATGTGAAGATAATGACGTAAATGTGAGGATAATGATGTAAATGTGAGGATAATGACGTAAATGTGATGACATATGATGTAAATGTGAGATAATGAGACGTAATGAGGACATAATGATGTAAATGTGGAGGATAATAAATGTGAGGATAATGATGTAAATGTGAGGATAATGATGTAAATAGAGGATAATGACAAATGAGAAATGAAATGAGAAAATGGTAAATGTGATGATAATGAGTAAAATGTGTGGAGGATAATGACTGTGTGAGGATAATGAAGTAAATATGATGATAAATGCAAAATGAGATAAAATGACGTAAAATGTGAGGATAATGACGTAATGTGATGATGACGCAAAGTGATGATAATGATGTTGATATATATAATGAAGAATTGTGAGGAACAAATGTGAGGACAGACGTAATGGAGATAATGACGTGAGAAGACAATGACGTAAATGGGACATGATGTAAAATGTGAGGATAAGATGTAAATGTGAGGATAATGATGTAAATGTGAGGATAAAATGCAGACATAATGACAAATGTGGGATAATGAAGTAAATGAGGAAAGGAGTAAATGTGGGATAAATGATGTAAATGTGAGATAATGATGCATATAGAGAAATGACAATGTGAGATAATACGTAAATGAGGATAAATAAATAAATGAGGATAATGATGAAGGGAGGATAATGATGTAAATGAGGATAAATGAAGTAAATGAAGATAATGATGTAAATGTGAGGATAAGATGTAAATGTGAGGAAATGAAGTAAATGTAAGGATAATGATAAATGATAATGACGTAAATGTGAGGATAATACGTAAATGTGAGGATAATGACGTAAATGTGAGGATAATGACGTAAATGTGAGGATAATGATGTAAATGTGAGGATATGACGTAAATGTGAGATAATGACGTAAATGTGAGGATAATGAAGTAAATGTGAGGATAATGACGTAAATGTGAGAGGATAATGACGTAAATGATATAATGATGTAAATGTGGGATAATGACGTAATGGAGGTAATAGTAAATGTGAGGATAATGATGTAAATGTAGATAATGACAAATGAGATAATATAAAATGTGAGGATATAATGGAGATAATAAATGAGAAAATGCAAATGTGATGATAATGATGTAAATGTGAGGATAATGACGTAAATGTGAGGATAATAAAGTAAATATGATGATAAAATGTAGAGGAGATAATGACGTAAATGTGAGGATAATGACGCAAATGTGATAATGATGCAAATGTGATGATAATAATATAAATGTGATGATAATGACGTAAATGTGAGGATAATGTGAAGTACAGAGGATAATGACGTAAATGTGGAGGATAATGACGTAAATGTGAGGATAATGACAAATATGAGATACGATGTAAATGTGAGATAATGATGTAAATGTGATGATACATGTAAATGTGAGGATAATACGTAAATGTGAGGATAATGATGTAAATGTGATGAAATGATGTAAATGTGATGATAATGATGTAAATGTGAGGATAATACGTAAATAGAGGATAATAAATGTGATGATATGATGTAAATGTGAGGATAATGATGTAAATGTGAGGATAATGACGTAAATGAGGATAATGATGTAATGTGAGGATAATGAAGTAAATGTGAGGATAATGATGTAAATGTGATGATAATGATGTAAATGTGAGGATAATGAAGT
>NW_024749182.1:0-4317 GCF_018991925.1 Homarus americanus
CGGGTCATGTCACTGAATGGGTGCCTGCCCTCACACCCCAGTTCATGGCATGAGGCCGTCCCTCACACCCCTGTTCATGGCACTGAAGGGTGCAGGCCCTCAAACCAGGTCATGTCACTGAAGGAGTGACCGGCCCTCACACCCAGGTCCATGGCACTGAAGGGGTGCCCGGCCCTCACACCCAGGTTATGGCACTGAAGGGGTGCCCGCTCTCACACCCGGGTCATGTGAAGGAGTGCCTGGCCTTCACACCCTGGGGCATGGTGCTGGAGGGGTGCCCGGCCCTCACACCCCGGGTCATGTCACTGAAGGGGTTCCTTCCCGTCACACCCCTGGTCATGTCACTGAATGGGTGTCCGGCCCTCACACCCTGGGCCATGGTGCTGAAGGGGGCCTACCCCGTTTCATGGCATAAAGGGGTGCCCGGCTCACACCCCAGTTCATGGCTGAAGGGGTGCCCGGCCTCACCTGGGTCATGGTGCGGTAAAGGTGCCCGGCCCTTACACCCCGATTCATGGCACTGAAATCAAGCCAGGCCTCACACCCCGATTCCATGGCACTGAAATCGACCCAAGCCCCAACACACCGGGTCATGGTACTGAAAGGTTGCCCGGCTCTCACACCCGATTCATGGCACTGAAGGGTGCCCGACCCTCACACCCTGTTTCCTGGCACTGAAAGGGTACCCAGCCCCCACACCCGGTTCATGATGACACTGAAGGGTGCCCGGCCCTCACCCTGTTTCATGGCACTGAAAGGGCGACCGGCCCTCACACCCCGGTTCATGACACTGAAGGGGTGCCCGGCCCACCTCATACCCCCAAGTCATAGTACTGAAAGGGTGCCCGGCCCTCACACTCCGGGTCATGAGTTCTGGAGGGTGCCCAGCCCTCACACCCAGGACATGTCACTGAAGGGGTGCCCGGCCCTCACACCCCGGTCATGTCACTGAAGGGTGCCAGCCCTCCACTCCCCGGGTCATGTCTGAATGGGAGACCAGCCGTCACACCTCGGGTCATGTCACTGGTGGTGTGGCCCTAACACCTCGGAGCTATGGTGCTGGAGGTGTGCCCCACCCCTCACTCCCGGGTCATTGTGCTGAAGGGGTGCCGCCCTCACACCTGGTTCATAACTACTGTAGGGGTGCCCTGCCCTAACAACCCGTTTCATGGCATTTTAGAGTGCCCAGCCATCACAGCCGTTCATGGCACTGATGGGGTGTCCGAGCCCACACCGGTCATGGTGCTGGAGGGGTGCCCGACCTGACATCCCGGGTCATGTGAAGGGTGCCCAGCCCTCACCCTGGATCAAAGCACTGTATGGGTGCCCGGCACTCACACCCCGTTCATGGCATTAAGGGGTGCCCGGCCCTTGCACCCCTGTTCATGTCACGAAAGGGTGCCCGGCGTCCTCCCCGGGTCATAGCACTGAAGGGAGCCAGCCCCACCCCAGGTCATGGCACTGATGGGGTGCGCACTCACGTCAGGTCATGGTGCTGAGGGGTGCCCAGCCCCACCCAGGTCATGTGAAGGGTGCCCAGCCCTCACCCGGGTCATGTGAGTGCTGGCCTCACACCCTGGGGCATGGTGCTGGAGGGTGCCCGGCCCTCACACCCCGGGTCATGTCACTAAAGGGGTTCCTGCCCGTCACACCTGGTCATGTCACTGAATGGGTGTCCGGCCTCACACCCCAGACCACAGTGCTGAAGGCTGCCCGGCACACCGTTTCATGGCACTAAGGGGTACCAGCCCTCACACCCAGGTTCATGGCACTGAAGGGGTGCCCGGCCCTCACACTCCAGGTCATGGTGCTGGAGGGTGCGCGGCCCTCGCGCCCTGGGTCATGTCCCTAATAAGGTGTCCGGCCTCACACCCCGGGCCATGGTGCTGAAGAGGTGCCCAGCACCTCACACCCTTTCATGGCACTTAAGGGTGCCCCGGCACACCCCGGGTCTTGTCACTGGTGTCCGGCCCTCACACCCTGGGCATGGTGCTGGAGGGGTACCCGGCCCTCTCATCCCGGCTCATGGTGCTGATGGGGTGCTCAGCCCTCACACCCGATTCATGGCACTGAAATCGAGCCAGACCTTCACACCCAATTCATGGCACTGAAATCGAGCCAAGCCCCAACACCCCGTTTCATGGTGCTGAAGGGGTGCCCAGCCCTACCCCGATTCATGGCACTGAAGGGGTGCCCGGCCCTCACCCCGGTTCATGACACTGATGGGGTGCTCGGCCCTCTAACCCCGATTCATGGCACTGAAATCGAGCCAGCCTTCACACTCCAATTCATGACACTGAAATCGAGGCCAAACCCCAACACCCGAGTCATGGTACTAAAGGGGTGCCCGGCCCTCACACTCCGGGTCATGGTGCTGGAGGGGTGCCCAGTACACTCCAGGACATGTCACTGAAAGGGTGCCTGGACCTCACACCCAGGTCATGTCATTGAAGGGTGCCCAACCCTCACACCCCGGGTCATGTCACTGAATAGAGCCCGGCCGTCACATCCCGGCTCATGTCACGAATTGGTGTCCCGGCCCTCACCCGGGTCATGCGCACTGAGGGGAGCCGGCCCTCACCCCCAGGTCATGGCACTCTAGGTGCCCAGCCCTCACCCCGGTTGATGGCACTGATGGGGTGCCCAGCCTTCCACACCCAGTCATGGTGCTGAAGGGTGCCCCAGCCTCACCCCGGGTCATATGAAGGGGTGCCCGGCCTTCACACCCCAGGTCATGTAGTGGTGCCCAGCCCTCACCCCAGGTCATGGTGCTGAAGGGTGCCCGGCCCTCACACCCCGATTCATGGCACTGAAGGGGTGCCCGACCATCACCCGCACGTCATGTGAAGGGGAGTGCCAGGCCCTCACACCCTGTTTGGTGCACTGTAGGGGTGCGCGCCCTCACACCCAGGGGCATGGTGCTGAGGCGTGCCCGGCCCCTCACCCCAGGTTATATCACTGAGAAGGTCTGCCCGTTCGTCAAAGACCCGGGTCGTCACTGATAGGGTGCCCGGCCCTCACCAAACCGGTTCAGGGCACTGATGGGGTGCCCGCCCCTCACCCAGTCAGTGCTGAAGGCGCACCCTCACACCCCGGTGTCATGTGAACAGGTGCCCGGCCCTCACACCCCGGGTCATGTGAAGCCCGGCTCACACCCCGGTTCACAGCAGTGTGAAGTTGCCAGCCTTCACACCCGTTTCATTGCACTGAAGGGTGCCAGCCCTCACACCCCGGTTCATGGCACTGAAAGGGGCCCGGCCACACCCCTGTTCATGGCACTGAAGGGGTGCCCGACCCCTCAAACCCAGGTCATGTATGCTGAAGGGGTGACCGGCCCTCACACCCAGGTCCATGGCACTGAAAGGGGTGCCCGGCCCTCACACCCCTGGTCATGTCACTGAAGGGGTTCCTGGCAGTCACACCCCGGGTCATGGCACTGAGTGCCCGACCATCACACCCCGCGTCATGTGAAGGGGTAACAGCCTCACACCCTGTTTGGTGCACTGTAGGGGAGTGCCGGCCTCACACCCCGGTTTCATGTGAGCAGGTGCCCGGCCACTGCCTCCGGGTCATGTGAGGAGCCAGCTCTCACACCCAGTTCACAGCAGTGTAGGGGTGCCCGGCCTTCACCCGTTTCATTGCACTGAAGGTGCCCAGCCCTCACACCCCCGGTTCATGGCACTGAAGGGGAGCCCGCCCCTCACACCCATGTTCATGGCACTGAAGGGGTGCCCGGCCTCAAACCCGGGTCATGTCACTGAAGGAGTGACCGGCCCTCACACCCATGTTCATGGCACTGAGAAGGGTGCCCGGCCCTCCAAACCCAGGTCATGTCACTGAAGGAGTAAACCGGCCCTCACACACCCAGGTCCATGGCACTGAAAGGGTGCCGGCCTCACACCCCAGGCCATGGTGCTGAAGGGGTACCCGGCACTCACACCCGATTCATGGCATAAGGGGTGCCCGGCCCTCACACCCCAGTTCTAAAGCCCGGCCTACACTCCGGGTTGGTGCTGGAGGGTGTGAAGCCCTCACCACCCGGGTGATGTCCCTAAAGGTTTCCGGCCCTCACACCCGGGTCATGTCACTGGAAGTGACCGGCCTTCACACCAGGTTCATGGCACTGAAGGGGTGACCGGCCCTCACACCCGGGTCATGTCACTGAAGGGGGTACAGGGCCCTCACACCCGGTTCTTGGCACTGAAGGGTCCCCGGCCCTCACACCCCTGTTCATGGCACTGAATGGGTGCCCGGCCTCCACACCCCTTTCATGGCATAAGGAGTGCCCGGCCATCATATCGGTTCATGACACTAAGG
>NW_024749183.1:0-32957 GCF_018991925.1 Homarus americanus
CCTAGGTATTCCTCTGTCACTCCTGATACACCTCTAACACTCCCAGGTACATGACCTCCCAGGTACACCGCTGACACTGCCAGGTACACTCAGACACTGCCAGTACACCTCAGACACTGCCAGGTACACCTCAGACACTCCCCAGGTACACCTCAAACACTGCAAGGTGCACCTCTGCACTCCAATACACCTCTGACACTCCCAGGCACACTTCACACTCCCAGGTACACGTCAGACACTCCCAGGTACACCATGACCCTCCCAGGTACTCCGACCTCCCAGTACACCTCAGCCTCCCAGGTACACCTCCGACGCTCCCAGGTGCATCCGACATCCCAGGTACACTTCTCACACTCCAGGTACCTCACACCTCCCAGGTACAACTCCGACACTCCCAGTTAAACCTCCGATACTCCCAGGTACACCTCTGACACTCCCAGGTACACCTCTGACACTCCTAGGTACTCCTCTGTCACTCCTGATCTCTAACACTCCCAGGCACCGCTGACACTCCCAGGTACACCCTGACACTGCCAGGAACACCTCAGACACTGCCAGGTACACCTAGACACTGCCAGGTACCTCAGACACTCCCAGGTACACCTCCAGACACTGCAAGGTGCACCTCTGACACTCCCAGATACACCTCTGACACTCCCAGGTACATCTCTGACACTCCCAGGCACACCTCTGACACTCCCAGGTACACCTCTGACACTCCCAGGTACACCTCCGATCTTCCAGGTACCTCTGACTCCCAGTCCTCTGACACTCCCACACCTCCATCCAGGTGCTCCCAGGTACCTCAGACACTCCCAGGTACACCCCAGACACTCCCATGCCTCTGACACTCCCAGGTACACCTCTGACACTCCTAGGTATTCCTCTGTCACTCCCTGATACACCTCTAACTCCCAGGTACACCCAACCTCCCAGGACACCTCTGACACTGCCAGGTACACCTCCAGACACTCCCAGGTAAACCTCCGACACTCCCAGATACACATCGACACTCCCAGGTCACACCTCTGACATTCCCTGATACCTCCCGACACTCCCAGGTACACCTCCAACACTCCCAGATACTTGGCTCCCAGGTACATCTCTGACACTCCCAGGTACCTCGACCTCCCAGGAGCTCTGCCTCCCAGGCTCCGATACTCCCAGTGCCTCTGACACTCCAGGTGCCTCTGACACTCTAAGGCTCACTCTGTCCCTCCCTGATACACCTCTAACACTCCCAGGTACACCGCTGACCTCCAGGTACCGCTGACACTGCCAGGTACACCTCAGACACTCCCAGGTACACCTCAGACACTGCCAGGTACACCTCAGACACTCCCAGGTACACCTCAGACACTGCCAGGTGCACCTCTGACCTCCAATACACACCTCTGACACTCCCAGGCACACCTCTGACACTCCCAGGTACCCCGTCAGACACTCCCAGGTACACCGCTGACACTCCCAGGTACAACCTGACACTCCCAGGTACACCTCTGACACTCCCAGGTACACCTCCGACGCTCCCAGGTGCACATCCGACACTCCCAGGTACACTTTTCACACTCCAGTACACCTCCGACACTGGTACAACCTGACACTCCCAGTTAAACCTCCGATACCCCAGGTACACCTCTGACACTCCCAGGCACACCTCTGACACCCCAGGTACCTCTGTCACCCCTGATACACCCTAACACTCCCAGGTACACCTCTGACACTCCCAGGTACACCGCTGACACTGCCAGGAACACTCCCAGACACTGCCAGGCACCCCAGACACTGCCCAGGTACACCTCAGACACTCCCAGGCACACCTCAGACACTGCAAGGTGCACCTTGACACTCCCAGATACACCTCTGACACTCCCAGGTACATCTCTGACACTCCCAGGCACACCTCTGACACTCCCAGGCACCCTGACACTGGTACACCTGATACTCCCAGGTACACCTCTGACACTCCCAGGTACAACTCTGACACTCCCAGGTAAAACCCGATACCCCAGGTACACCTCTGACACTCCCAGGTACACCTCTGACACCCTAGGCATTCCTCTGTCACCCCTGATACACCTCTAACACTCCCAGGTACACCGCCGACACCCAGGCACACCGCTGACACGCCAGGCACACCTCAGACACTGCCAGGTACACCCCTGCACACCCTGCCAGGTACACCTCAGACACTCCCCAGGTACACCTCAGACACTGCAAGGTGCACCCCTGACACTCCCAAATGCACCTCTGACACTCCCAGGCACATCTCTGACACTCCCAGGTACACCTCAGACACTCCCAGGTACACCGCTGACCCTCCCAGGTACAACTCTGACACTCCCAAGTACACCTCTGACACTCCCAGGCACACCTCCTGACGCTCCCAGGTGCACATCCGACACCCCAGGCACACTTCTCACACCCCAGGTACACCTCCGACACTCCTGCACAACTCTGACACTCCCAGTTAAACCTGACACTCCCAGGTACACCTCTGACACTCCCAGGCACCCCTGACACTCCTAGGTACCCTCTGTCACCCCCTGATACACCCCTAACACTCCCCAGGCACACCGCTGACACTCCCAGGTACACCGCTGACACTGCCAGGAACACCTCGACACTCCAGGCACCCCTCAGACACTGCCAGGTACACCTCAGACACTGCCAGGTACACCTCAGACACTCCCAGGTACACCTCAGACACTGCAAGGTGCACCTCTGACACTCCCAAATGCACCTCTGACACTCCAGGCACACCTCTGACACTCCCAGGCACACGTCAGACACCCCAGGCACACCCTGACCTCCCAGATACAACTCCTGACATTCCCCAAGTACACCTCTGACACTCCCAGGTACACCTCCGACGCCCCAGGTGCACATCCGACACTCCCAGGTACACCTCTCACACTCCCCAGGTACACCTCCGACACTCCCAGGTACACCCGACACTCCCAGTTAAACCCCCGATACTCCCAGGTACACCCTGACACTCCCAGGTACACCTCTGACACTCCTTGGTACCCTCTGTCACTCCCTGATACACTCCCTAACACTTCCACACCGCTGACACTCCCAGGCACACCGCTGACACTGCCAGGACACCAGACACTGCCAGGCACACCTCAGACACGCCAGGCACACCTCAGACACCCAGGCACACCTCCTCAGACACTGCAAGGTGCACCTCTGACACTCCCAGATGCACCTCTGACACTCCCAGGCACATCTCTCTGACACCCCTGTGTCAATTCTGACACTCCCAGGTACACCTCAGACACCCCCAGGTACACCTCAGACACCCCAGGTACACCCTCTGACACCCCTGCACACCCTGACACCCTAGGTATTCCTCTGTCACTCCCCTGACACACCCCACACCCCAGGTACACCTCTGACACTCCCAGGTACACCACTGACACCCAGGCACACCCCAGACACTGCCAGGTACACCCCAGAACCCCCAGGTAAACCTCCGACACTCGCAGACACATCTTAACACTCTCAGGTACACCTCTGACATTCCCTGGTACACCCTGACACCCCAGGAACACGTCCAACACTCCCAGATACAACTCTGACGCTCCCAGGTACATCTCTGACGCTCCCAGGTACACCTCTGACACTCCCAGGTACAAAACCTGACACTCCCAGGTAAACTTCGATACTCCCAGGTACACCTCTGACACTCCCAGGTACACCTCTGACACCTAGGCATTCCTCTGTCACTCCCTGATACACCCTCTAACACCCCAGGCACACCGCTGACACTCCCAGGTACACCGCTGACACTGCCAGGCACCCCCAGACACTGCCAGTACACCAGACACTGCCAGGTACACCTCAGACACTCTGGTGCACACCTCAGACACTGCAAGGCACCTCTGACACTCCCCAAATGCACCTCTGACACTCCCAGGCACACTTCTGACACTCCTGTGCCACGTCAGACACTCCCAGGTACACCGCTGACCTCCCAGGCACAACCCTGACACCCCAAGCCACCTCTGACACTTGCGTACACCTGACGCTCCCAGGTGCACATCCGACACTCCCAGGTACACATTTCACACTCCCAGGCACACCTGACACTCCCAGGTACAACTCACTCCCAGTTAAACCTCCGATACCCCAGGTACACCTCTGACACTCCCAGGTACACCTCTGACACTCCTAAATTCCCTCTGTCACTCCCTGATACACCTCTAACACTCCCAGGCACACCGCTGACACTCCCAGGTACACCGCTGACACTGCCAGGAACACCCCAGACACTGCCAGGTACACCTCAGACACTGCCAGTACACCCCAGACACTCCCAGGCACACCTCAGACACTGCACCCTGACACTCCCAGACACACCTCTGACACCCCAGGCACATCTCTGACACTCCCAGGCACACCTCCTGACACTCCCACACCTGTGACACCCCAGGCACCTCAGACACTCCCAGGTACACCGCTGACCTCCCAGGTACAACCTGACATTCCCAAGTACACCTCTGACACTCCTGCACACCTCCGACACTCCCAGGTGCACATCCGACACTTCTAGTACACTTCTCACACTGGTGGCACACTCTGACACTCCCAGGTACAACCTGACACTCCCAGTTAAACCCCTGATACTCCCAGGCACTGACACCCCAGGTACACCCTGACACCCTTGGTACCCTCCCTGTCACCCCACACCCCAACACTTCCAGGCACACCCTGACACTCCCAGGTACACCGCTGACACTGCCAGGAACACCCCAGACACTGCCAGGCACACCCTCTGACACTGCCAGGCACACCTCAGACACTCCCAGGCACACCAGACACTGCAAGGCACTCTGACACCCCAGATACACCTCTGACACTCCTATGCATCTCTGACACTCCCAGGCACACCTCTGACACTCCCAGGTACACCTGTGACACTCCCAGGTACACCTCCGATACTCCCAGGTACACCTCTGACACTCCCCAGATACACCTCTGACACCCCTGGTACACCCTCTGACACTCCCCAGCACACTTCTGATACCCCAGGCACACCCCTCAGACACCTGCACACCCCCAGACACTCCCAGGCACACCCTGACACTCCCAGGCACACCTCTGACACTCCCAGGCATTCCTCTGTCACCCCTGACACCCCACTCCCCAGGCACACCGCTGACACTCCCAGGTACACCTCTGACACTGCCAGGCACACCTCAGACACTGCCAGGTACACCTCAGACACAGGTAAACGTCCGACACTGTGATACACATCTGACACTCAGGTACACCTCTGACATTCCCTGGTACACCTCTGACACTCCCCAGAACACGTCCAACACTCCCAGATACAACTCTGACGCTCCCAGCATCTCTGACGCTCCCAGGTACACCTCTGACACTCCCAGGTACAACTCTGACACTCCCAGGTAAACTCCGATACTCCCAGGTACACCTCTGACACTCCCAGGTACACCTCTGACACTCCTAGGCATTCCTCTGTCACTCCCTGATACACCTCTAACACCCCAGGTGCTGACACCCCCAGGCACACCGCTGACACTGCCAGGTACACCTCAGACACTGCCAGGCACACCCTCAGACACTGCCAGGCACACCTCAGACACCCCAGGCACACCTCAGACACTGCAAGGTGCACTCTGACACCCCAAATGCACCTCTGACACTCCCAGGCACATCTCTGACACCCCAGGTACACGTCAGACACTCCCAGGTGCCGCTGACCCTCCCAGGTACAACTCTGACACTCCCAAGTACACCTCGACACTCCCAGGTACACCTCCTGACGCTCCCAGGTGCACATCCGACACCCCTCAGGTACACTTTTCACACTCCCAGGTACACCTCCACACTCCCAGGTACAACCTGACACTCCCAGTTAAACCTCCATACTCCCACAGGAACACCTCTGACACTCCCAGGTACACCTCTGACACTCCTAGGCACTCCTCTGTCACTCCCTGATACACTCTAACACTCCCAGGTACACCGCTGACACCCCAGGCACACCGCTGACACTGCCAGGAACACTCCAGACACTGCCAGGTACACCTCAGACACCTGCCAGGCACACCTCAGACACCCCAGGCACACCTCAGACACCCCAGTGCACCTTTGACACTCCCAGACACACCTCTGACACCCCAGGCACATCTCTGACACTCCCAGGCACACCTCTGACACTCCCAGGCACACCTGTGACACCCCAGGCACACCTCCGATACTCCCAGGTACACCTCTGACACTCCCATGTGACAACTCTGACACTAGGTCAAACTCCGATACTCCCAGGCACACCTCTGACACTCCCCAGGTACACCCTGACACCCTAGGTATTCCTCTGTCACTCCCTGACACCCCAACACTCCCCAGGCACACCGCTGACACTCCCCAGGTACACTGCTGACACCCCAGGCACACCCCTCAGACACTGCCAGGCACACCCCAGACACTGCCAGGTACACCTCAGACACCCCAGGCACACCTCAGACACTGCAAGGTGCACCTCTGACACCCCAAATGCACCTCTGACACTCCCAGGCACATCTCTGACACTCCCAGGTACACGTCAGACACTCCCAGGTTCACCGCTGACCTCCCAGGTACAACTCTGACACTCCCAAGTACACCTCTGACACTCCCAGGCACACCTCCGACGCCCCAGGTGCACATCCGACACTCCCAGGTACACTTCTCACACTCCCAGGTACACCTCCGACACTCCCAGGTACAACCTGACACTCCCAGTTAAACCTCCGATACTCCCCAGGTACACCTCTGACACTCCCAGGCACACCTCGACACTCCTAGGTACCTCTGTCACACCCCTGATACACCTCTAACACTCCCAGGCACACCGCTGACACCCCAGGTACACCGCTGACACTGCCAGAACACCTCAGACACTGCCAGGCACACCAGACACTGCCAGGCACACCTGAGACACCCCAGGTACACCTCACACTGCAAGGTGCACCTCTGACACTCCCCAGATACACCTCTGACACCCCAGGTACATCTCTGACACTCCCAGGCACACCTCTGACACTCCCAGGCACACCTGTGACACTCCCAGGTACACCTCCGATGCCCCAGGTACACCTCTGACACTCCCAGACACACCTCTGACACTCCCTGGTACACCTCTGACACTCCCAGGCACACCTCTGATACTCCACACCCCAGACACGCCCAGGTACACCCCAGACACTCTCAGGTACACTTCTCACACCCCAGGTACACCTCTGACACTCCCACGTACTCCTCTGTCACCCCTGATACGGTCTAACACCTGAGGTACACCGCTGACTCCCCAGGTACACCTGCTGACACTGCCAGGTACACCTCAGACACTGCCAGGTACACCTCAGTCACCCAGGCACACCTCTGACACTCCCAGGCACACCCCTTCAGACACTCCCAGGTAAACTGCTGACACTCCCAGGTACTTCACTGACACTCCCTGGTATACCTCTGACATTCCCAGGTACACCTCTGACACTGCCAGGTACACCTCTGATACTCCCAGGTACACCTCTGACACTCCCAGGTCCGCCCCGACACTCCCAGGTGCCAACCTGACACTCCCAGGTAAACCTCCGATACCCCAAGTACACCTCTGACACTCCCAGGTACACCTCTGACACTCCCAGGCACACCTTAGACACACCCCTGGTACACCTCTGACACTCCCTGGCACACCCTTTCACTCCCCTGGTTCTCCCCTGACACCCCAGGTACACATCAGACACCCCCACACCTCCCCACACTCGCAGCTACACCCTCTCACACTCCCAGGTACCCCGGACACCCCTGGTACCTCTTGACATTCCCAGGTACACCAGACACCCCAGGCACACCTCAGACACTACCAGGTACACCTGAGACACCCCAGGCACACCTCTGACAGTCCCAAGTACACCTCACACTGCCAGGTACAACCTTGACACTCCATGTACACCTCACACCCTAGGTACCTCTCGTCACCCTGATACACCCCAACACTCCCAGGTACACCGCTGACACTCCCAGGCACACCGCTGACACTGCCAGAACACCCCAGACACTGCCAGGTACACCCCAGACACTGCCAGGTACACCCCAGACACCCCAGGCACACCTCAGACTGCAAGGTGCACCTCTGACACTCCCAGATACACCTCTGACACCCCAGGCACATCTCTGACGCCCCAGGCACACCCTGACACCCCAGGTACACCTCAGACACTCCCAGGCAGACCTCCCTCACACTGCAGCCAACCTCCCCACACTCCCAGGCACTCCTGTGACACTCCCTGGCACTTCTCTGACACTCCCAGGCACACCTCAGACACTCCCAGGTACACCTCAGACACTACCAGGTACACCCAGACACTCCCCAGGTACAACTCCACACTCCCCAGGTAAACCTCCGATACTCCCAGGTACACACCTCTGACACTCCCCAGGTACACCTCTGACACTCCTAGGTACCCTCTGTCACTCCCTGACACCTCTAACACTCCCAGGTACACCGCTGACACTCCCAGGCACACCGCTGACACTGCCAGGAACACCTCAGACACTGCCAGGTACACCTCAGACACTGCCAGGTACACCCCAGACACCCCAGGTACACCAGACACTGCAAGGGCACCTCTGACACTCCCAGATACACCTCTGACACTCCCAGGTACACCTCTGACAATCCCTGGTACCTCTGACACTCCCAGGTACACCTCTGACCTCCCAGGTACACCTCCAGGCACTCCCAGGTACACCCAGACACTCCCAGGCACACTTCTCACACTCCCAGGTACACCTCTGACACTCCCACGTACTCCTCTGTCACTCCCTGATACACGTCTGAGCGCTCCACCGCAGCCTCCCAGGCACACCTGCTGACACTGCCAGTACCTCAGACACTGCCAGGTACACCTCCAGTCACTTCAAGGTGCACCTCTGACTCCCCAAGTGCACCTCTGACACTCCCAGGCACACCTCTGACACTCCCAGGTACACCTCCAGACCTCCCAGGTACACTGCTGACACTCCCAGGTACTTCACTGACACTCCTGGTATACCTCTGAAATTCCCAGGTGCCACCTCTGACACTGCCAGGTACACCTCCTGATACTCCCAGGTACACCTCTGACATTCCCAGGTCCGCCTCCGACACTCCCAGGTACAACTCCGACACTCCCAGGTAAACCTCCGATACTCTAGGTACATCTCTGACACTCCCAGGTACACCTCGACACGCCTAGGTATTCCTCTGACCTCCCTGGGACCTCTGACACTCCCAGGTACACCTAGACACTCCCTGGTACACCTCTGAGCTCCCAGGTACCTCTTTCCTCCCTGGTTCTCCCGACACTCCCAGGTACACCTCAGACACTCCCAGGTACACGTCTCACACTCGCAGCTACACCTCTCACACTCCCAGGTATTCCTGTGACCTCCCTGGTACTTCTCTGACACTCCCAGGTACCTCAGACACTCCCAGGTACACCTCAGACACTACCAGGTACCTCCAGACACTCCCAGGCACACCTCTGACCTCCCAGGTACACCGCTGACACTGCCAGGCACCCCCTTGCTCCATGTACCTTCCCGACACTCCCAGTTACCTCTGACACTCCCAGGTACTCCACTGACACTCCCTGGTACACCCCTGACACTCCAGGTACCTCTGCACTCCAGGTACCTCTGACCTCAGGTACCTCAGACACTCCCAGATACACCCCAGATACTCCCAGGTACACCCACAACCAGGTACACCTCCGACACTCCGAGTACGCTGACACTCCCAGGCACACCGCTGACTCTGCCAGGTACACCTCAGACACTGCCAGGTACACCTCAGACACTGCCAGGTACACCTCCAGTCACTCAGGTGCACCTCCTGACACTCCCAAGTGCTCCTCTGACACTCACAGGCACACCTCTGACCTCCTGGGCACACCTCAGACACTCCCAGGTACACCGCTGACACTCCCAGGTACTTCACTGACACTCCGTGGTATACCTCTGACATTCCCCAACACCTCTGACACTCCCAGGTACACCTCTGATACTCCCAGGTACACTTTTGACACTTCCAGGTTCCGACACTCCCAGGTACAACTCCGACCTCCCAGGTAAATTCCGATACTCCCTAGGTACCCCTCTGACATTCCCAGGTACACCTCTGATACTCTAGGTATTCCTCTGACCTCCCAGGTACACCTTAGACACTCCCAGGTACCTCTGCACTCCAGGTACCTCTGACATTCCCTGGTACACCTCTGACACTCCCAGGAACACGTCCAACACTCCCAGATACACCTCTGACGCTCCCAGGTACATCTCCGCCCCCAGGTACACCTCCGAACCTCCAGGTACAACTCCAGCCTCCCAGGTAAACCTCCGATACTCCCAGGTACACCTCTGACACTCCCAGGTACACCTCTGACACTCCTAGGTATTCCTCTGTCACTCCCCTGATACACCTCCTAACACTCCCAGATACACCGCTGACCTCCCAGGTACACCGCTGATACTGCCAGGTACACCTCCAGACACTGCCAGGTACCTCAGACACTGCCAGGTACACCTCAGACACTCCCAGGTACACCTCAGACACTGCAGGTGCACCTCTGACACTCCCAAATGCACCTCTGACACTCAGGCACACCTCTGACCTCCCAGGTACGTCAGACAATCCCAGGTACCAGTGACCTCCCAGGTACACCTCTGACACTCCCAAGTACACCACCCACCTCCCAGGTACACCTCCGCGATCCCAGGTACATCCGACACTCACAGGTGCACCTCACACTCCCAGGTACACTCCAGACTCCCAGGTACAACTCCCGACACTCCCAGGTAAACCTCCGATGCTCCCCTAGGTACACCTCTGACACTCCCAGGTACCTCCAGCCTCCTGGTGCTCTCTGTCACTCCTGATACACCTCTAACACTCCCAGGTAAACCGCTGACACTCCCAGGTACACCCTGACACTGCCAGGAACACCTCAGACAATGCCAGGTGCACACCTCGAACACTGCCAGGCCACCAGACACTCCCAGGTACACCTCAGACACTGCAAGGTGCCTCTGACACTCAGATACACCTCCCAACCTCCCAGGTACATCTCTGACCTCCCAGGCACACCTCTGACCTCCCAGGCACACCTGTGACACTCCCAGGTACACCTCCGGTACTCCCAGGTACACCTCTGACACTCCAGAACACCTCTGACCTCCTGGTACACCTCGACCTCCCAGGTACACCTCTGACACTCCAGGTACACCTCAGAAAATCCCAGGTACACCCCAGACACTCCCCAGTGCAACTCCGACACTCCCAGGTAAACCTCCGATACCTCTAGGTACACCTCTGACACTCCCAGGTACACCTCCCTGACACTCCTAGGTTTTCCTCTGACACTCCAGGTACACTTCTCACTCCCAGGTACACCTCTGACACTCCTCACGTTCTCCTCTGTCACTCCCTGATACGTCTAACACTCCGAGGTACACACGCTGACTCTCCCAGGTACACACCGCTGCTGCCAGGTACACCTCAGACACTGCCCAGTGCCCTCAGTCACTCCAAGGTGCACCTCCACCCAAGTGCACCTCTGACACTCCCAGCACATCCCAACCTCCCAGGTACACCTCAGACACTCCCAGGTACCTGCGACACTCCCAGGTACTTCACTGACACTCCCTGGTATACCTCTCCATTCCCAAACTCTGACTGCACTAGTACCTGTATACTCCCAGGTACACCTCTGACACTCCCAGGTCCGCCTCCGACACTCCTGGACAACTCCGACGCTCCCAGGTAAACCTCCGATACCTGTAGGTACCTCTGACACTCCCAGGCCTCTCTGACACTCCTAGGTTTCCTCTGACACTCCCTGGTACACCTCTGACACTCCCAGGTACACCTCTAACACTCTAGGTTTCTCTGACCTCCCTGGTACACCTCTGACCTCCCAGGTGCACATAGACACTCCCCTGGTACACATCTGACCTAGGTACACTCTGACACTCCCAGGTACCTCAGACACTACCAGTGCACCTCAGACACTCAGGTACCCTTCCCGTATTCCCAGGTACACCTGTGACACTCCCAGGTACACCTCCGATACTCCCCAGGTACCTCACTCCCAGGTACCCAGACCTCCCAGTGCACCCAGACACTCCCGTGCCTTCTCTCCTCCCAGGTACACCTCTGACACTCCATGCTCTCTGTCACTCCCTGATACATCTAACACTCAGGCACACGCCCAACTCCAGGTTCACCGCTGACACTGCAGGTGCCTCAGACCTGCCAGGTACACCTCAGACACTGCCAAGCACCTCCAGTCAATCCAAGGTGCACCTCTGACACTCCAAGTGCCTCCTCAGCACTCACAGGCACACCTCTGACCTCCCAGGTACACCTCAGACACTCCCAGGTACATGACCCTCCCAGGTACTTCACTGACTCCTGGTATGCCTCTGACATTCCAGTGACACCTTTGACACTCCCAGTACCTCCTGATACTCCCAGGCACACCTCCTGCACTTCAGGTCCGCCTCCGACACTCCCAGGTACAACTCCGACACTCCCAGGTAAACCTCCGATACTCTAGGTACCTCCTGACACTCCACAGCCTACACCTCACACTCCTAGGTATTCCTCTGACAATCCCAGTTGCTAGACCTCCTAGTGATACACTGACACTCCCAGGTACACCTCTTTCACTCCCTGGTTCTCCCCTAACTCCAGGTACACCTCAGACACTCCCAGGTACCTCTCACACTCACGGCCTACACCTCTCACCTCCCAGGTACTCCTGTGACACTCTCTGGTACTTCTCTGACCTCCCAGGTGCACCTCCAGACCTCCCAGGTACACCTCAGACACTCCCAGGTACCTCCTGAACCTCCCAGGCACAACTCCGACCTCCCAGGTCACACCTCTACACTGCTCCCAGGTACTCCACTGACCCTCCCTGGTACACCCCTGACACTCCCAGGTACCTCTGACCTCCCAGGTACACCTCTGACACGTCTCAGGCCTCCCAGGTACCCCAGATGCTCCCAGGTACCCCAGACACTCCCAGGTACACCTCCGACACTCCCAGGTACACCTCTGACACTCCCTGGTACACCTCTGATACTCCCATGTACACTGACTCCCAGGTACACTTCCCGTCTCCCAGGTACACCTCTGATATTCCCAGGTACCTCCCAGCTCCCAGGTACTCTCTGACACTCCTGTTTCACATCTGAGAACTCCCAGGTACCTCTGACACTCCCTGGTACCTCCCCAACCTCCCAGGTACACCTCTGACACTCCCAGGTACACCTCCAGACACTCCCAGGTACACCCAGATACTCCCAGGTACAGCCCAGACACTCCAGGTACACCTCCGACCTCCCAGGTACCTCCGACACTCCCTGGTACACCTCTGACACTCCCATCTACCTCCTGACCACTCCCAGGTACACTTCCGATACTCCCAGGTACCTCTGATACTCCCAGGTACACCTCTGACACTCCCAGGTACTCCTCTGACACTCCTGTTTCACCTCTGAGACTCCCAGGTACACCTCCCCAGCCTCCCAGGTATACATCCGATATTCCCAGGTACACCTCCGATACTCCCAGGTACACCTTTGAAACTCCAGGTACTTCACTGACACTCCCTGGTATACCTCTGACACATTCCTAGGTACGCCTCTGACACTCAGGTACACCTCTGTTATTCCCAGGTACACCTCTGACACTACCAGGTCCGCCTCCGACACTCGCAGGTACAATTTCGACACTCCAGGTACCTCGGACACTCCCGTTACCTCCCAACCTCCAATGTACCTCCGATACTCCCAGGTACACCTTTGAGACTCCCAAGTACTCATGTGACACTCCCAGGTACATCTCTGACACTCCCAAGTACACCTTTAAAACTCCCAGGTACACCTCTGACACTTCCAGGTACACCTCTGACACTGCCAGGTATACCTCTGAGAATCCCAGGTACTCCTGTGACACTCCCAGGTACATCTCTGACATTCCCAGGAACATCTCTGACACTCCCAGTTACACCTCTGACACTGCCAAGTACACCTCTGACAATCCCAGGTACTCCTGTGACACTCTCGTTACATATCTGACACTCCCAGGTACACCTCTGAGATTCCCAGGTACACCTCTGACACTCCCAGGTACACCTCTGACACACCCAGGTACACCTCTGACACTCCCAGGTACACCTCTCACACTCCCAGGTACATCTTTGACACTTCCAGATACACATCTGACACTGCCAGGTTCACCTCTGACAATCCCAGGTATTCCTGTGACAATCCCAGGTACACCTCCGTCACTCCCTGGTACACCTCTGACACTCCCAGGTACACCTCCGATATTCCCAGGTACACCTCCGATATTCCCACGTACACCTCCGATACTCCCAGGTACACCTTTGAGACTCCCAGGTACACCACTGACACTCCCTGGTACACCTCTGACATTCCCAGTTACACCTCCGACACTCTGAGAGTTGCCTAGGCGCCAGGTACACATCTGACACTCCCAGGTACACCTCTGTTTCTCCCAGGTACACCTCTGACACTCCCAGGTACTCCACTGACATTCCCTGGTACACCTCTGACACTCCTAGGTACATGTCCGACAATAGCAGATACACCTCTGACACTACCAGGTACATCTCTGACACTCCCAGGTACACCTCTGACACTCCCAGGTACACCTCTGCCACTCCCAGGTACATCTTTGACACTCCCAGGTACAGCTCTGACACTCCCAGGTACACCTCTGACAGTTCCAGGTACTCCACTGACATTCCGTCTTACACCTCTGACACTCCCAGGTACACGTCCGACACTCCCAGATACACCTCTGACACTCCCAGGTATATCTCTGACACTCCCAGGTACACCTTTGACACTCCCAGGTACACCTCTGACACTCCGAGGTACACCTCTGACACTCCCAGGTACACCTCCGACACTCCCAGGAACACTTCTCACACTCCCAGGTACACCTCCGACACTCCCAGGTACACCTGTGACACTCCCAGTTACACTTCTCACACTCCTAGTTACACCTCCGACACTCCCAGGTACAACTCCGATACTCCCAGGTAAACCTCCGATACTCCTAGGTACACCTCTCACACTCCCAAGTACATCTCTGACACTCCCAGGTACTCCTGTGACACTCTCAGGTACATCTCTGACACTCCCAGGTACACCTCTGACACTCTAGGTACTCCTCTGTCACTCCCTGATACACCTCTAACACTCCCAGGTGCATGACACTCCAGGTACCTCCGATATTCAAAGTACACCTCTGATACTCCAGGTACACCTTTGAGACTCCAGGGACTCCACTGACCTCCCAGGTACACCTCACACTCCCAGGTACACCTCTCACACCAGCAGCTACACCTCTCACACTCCCAGGTACACCTGTGACACTCCCTGGTACTTCGACACCCCAGGTACACCTCAGACACTCCAGGTACACCTCAGACACTACCAGGTACACCTCAGACACTCCCAGGCACACCTCTGACACTCCATGTACACCTCAGTCACTCAAGGACTTTGACACTCCAGGTACTCCACACTGACACTCCCTGGTACACCTGACACTCCAGGTACACCTCTGACACTCCCAGGTACACCTCTGACACTCCCAGGTACACCTCAGACACTCCCAGATACACCCCAGATACTCCCAGGTACACCCCAGACACAACCAGGTACCTCCGACACTCCCAGGTACACCTCTGACACTCCCAGGTAAACGTCCGACACTCCCAGATACCTCTGACACTCCTAGGTACATCTCTGACACTCCCAGGTACACCTCGACACTCCCAGGTACGCCTGTGACACTCCCAGGTACACCTCCGATATTCCCAGGTACACCTGTGACACTCCAGGTACACCTCCGATACTCCCAGGTACACCTCTGACACTCCCAGGTACACCAGACACTCCCAGGTACACTTCTCCACCTCCAGGTACACCTCTGACACTCTGACGTACTCCTCTGTCACTCCCTGATACGTCTAACCTCCGAGGTACACCGCTGACACTCCCAGGTACACCGCTGACACTGCCAGGTAAACCTCAGACACTGCCAGGTACACCTCAGACACTGCCAGGTACACCTCAGTCACTCAAGGTGCACCTCTGACACTCCAAGTGCTCCTCTGACACTCCCACAGGTACACCTCTGACACTCCCAGGTACACCTCAGACACTCCCAGGTACACCCCTGACACTCCCAGGTACTTCACAACCTCTGGTATACCTCTGACATTCCAGGTACACCTCTGACACTCCCAGGTACACCTCTGATACTCAAGGTACTTTTGACACTTCAGGTCCGCCTCCGACCTCCCAGGTACAACTCCGACACTCCCAGGTAAACCTCCGATACTCCTAGGTACACCTCCGACACTCCAGGTACCTGAGCACTCCCAGGTGCTCCACTGACCTCCCTGGTACACCTGACACTCCCAGGTACCTCTGCAACACTCCCAGGTACACCTCTGACACTCACCAGGTACACCTTAGACACTCCCAGGTACACCCCAGACACTCCCAGGTACACCCCAGACACTCCCAGGTACACTTCTCACACTCGCAAGGGCATCTCCGACATTCCCAGGTACACCTCTGAGACTCCCAGGTACACCTCTGAAACTCCCAGATACACCACTGACACTCACAGTTACTCCACTGACATTCCCTGGTACACCTCTGACACTCCCAGGAACACGTCCAACACTCCCAGATACACCTCTGACGCTCCCAGGTACATCTCTGACGCTCCCAGGTACACCTCTGACACTCCCAGGTACAACTCTGACACTCCCAGGTAAACCTCCGATACTCCCAGGTACACCTCAGACACTCCCAGGTACACCTCTGACACTCCTAGGTATTCCTCTGTCACTCCCTGATACACCTCTAACACTCCCAGGTACACCGCTGACACTCCCAGGTACACCGCTTACACTGCCAGGTACACCTCAGACACTGCCAGATACACCTCAGACACTCCCAGCTACACCTCAGACACTGCATGGTGCACCTTTGACACTCCCAAATGCACCTCTGACACTCCCAGGCACACCTCTGACACTCCCAGGTACACGTCAGACACTCCCAGGTACACCGCTGACCATCCCGGGTACACCTCTGACACTCCCAAGTACACCTCTGACACTCCCAGGTACACCTCCGACGCTCCCAGGTACACATCCGACACTCCCAGGTACACTTCTCACACTCCCAGGTACCCCTCAAGCACTCCAGAGTACAACTCCGGCCTCCCCAGGTAAACCTCCGTACTCCCAGTGCACCTCCTGACACTCCCAGGTACACCTCTGACCTCCTGGGTGCTCCTCTGTCACTCCTGATACCTCCTGCCTCCCAGGTACACCATGTGCTCCCAGGCCACACCGCCCAGCACCAAGAACACCTCAGACACTCCCAGGTACACCTCAGACACTGCAAGGTGCACCTCTGACACTCCCAGATACACCTCTGACACTCCCAGGTACATCTCTGACACTCCCAGGCACACCTCTGACACTCCCAGGTACACCTGTGACACTCCCAGGTACAACTCCGATACTCCTAGGTACACATCAGACACTCCCAGGTACACCGCTGACCCTCCCAGGTACACCTCTGACACTCCCAAGTACACCTCTGACACTCTCAGGTACACCTCCGACGCTCCCTGGTACACATCCGACACTCCCAGGTACACCTCTCACACTCCCAGGTACACCTCCGACACTCCCAGGCACAACTCCGACACTCCCAGGTAAACCTCCGATACTCCTAGGTACACCTCTGACCCTCCCAGGTACACTTCTCACACTCCCAGGTACACCTCTGACACTCGTACACCTCTGTCACTCCTGATACGTCTAACACTCCGAGATACACCGCTGACACTCCCAGGTACACCGCTGACACTGCCAGGTACACCTCAGACACTGGGTACACCTCAGTTACTCCAGGTGCACCTCACACCTCCAAGTGCACCTCTGACACTCCCAGGCACACTTCTGACACTCCCAGGTCCACCTCCGACACTCCCAGGTACAACTCCAGAACTCCCAGGTAAACCTCCGATACCTCTAGGTACACCTCTGACTCCCAGGTACCTCTGACACTCTAGGTATTCCTCTGACACTCCCTGGTACACCTCTGACCTCCAGGTACACCTTAGACACTCCTGGTACACCTCTGACACTCCCAGGTACACCTCTTTCACTCCTAGGTTCTCCCCTGACACTCCAGGTACACCTCAGACCTCCCAGGTACACCTCTCACACTCGCATTCCCACCTCACACTCCAGGTACTCCTGTGAAACTCCCTGGTACTTCTCTGACTCCCAGGTACACCTCAGACACTCCCAGGTACACCCCAGACACTACCAGGTACACCTCAGACACTCCAGGCACACCTCTGGCCTCCCAGGTACACCGCTGACACTGCCAGGTACACCTTTGACACTCCATGTACACCTCCGACTCCAGGTACCTCTGACCTCCCAGGTACTCCACTGACCTCCCTGGTACACCCCTGACCTCCCAGGTACACCTCTGACCTCCCAGGTACACCTCCACGACACTCCCAGGTACACCTCTGACCTCCCAGGTAAACGTCCGACACTCCCAGATACACCTCTGACACTCCTAGGTACATCTCCGAGCACTCCCAGGTACACCTCTGACACTCCCAGGTACACCTCTGATATTCCCAGGTACACCTCTGACACTCCCAGGTACACCTCCGATACTCCAGGTACATCTCTGACACTCCCAGGTACACCTGTGACACTCCAGGTACACCGCTGACACTGCAGTACCTCAGACACCACCAGGTACACCTCAGACACTGCAAGTACACCTCAGTCACTCCAGGTGCACCTCTGACACTCCAAGTGCTCCTCTGACACTCAGGCACACCTCTGACCTCCCAGGTACACCTCAGACACTCCGGGTACACGCTGACACTCCCAGGTACTTCACTGACCTCCCTGGTATACCTCTGACATTCCAAGGTACACCTCTGACACTCCCAGGTACACCTCTGATACTCCCAGTACACCTCTGACACTTCAGGTCCGCCTCCGTAATCCCAGGTACAACTCCGACACTCCCAGGTAAACCTCCGATACTCCTAGGTACACCACTGACACTCCAGCACCTCTGACACTCTAGGTATTCCTCTGACACTCCCAGGTACACTTAGACACTCCAGGTACACCTCTGACCTCAGGTACACCTCAGACACTCCCAGGTACACCGCTGACACTTCCAGGAACTTCACTGACACCCCCAGTATGCCTCCCGACCTTCCAGGTACACCTCTGACACCAGGTACATCTCTGATACTCAGGTACACATCCCTGGCCTCCCAGGTCCTCGACACTCCCACTCCCAGGTACAACTCCAGAAACTCCCAGGTAAACCTCCGATACCTCTGGGTACACCTCTGACACTCCCAGGTACACCTCCCAAAGCACTCCTAGGTATTCTCCTGACCCACTCCCTGGTACACCTCTGGCCTCCCAGGTACACATGGAGCACTCCTGGTGCACCTCTGACACTCCAGGTACCTCTTTTCTCACTCCCTGGTTCTCCTTGACACTCCCAGGTGCCTCAGACCTCCCAGGTACACCTCTCACACTCGCAGCCTGCACCTCTCACACTCCTGGTGCTTCTCTGGCCTCCCAGAGTGCCTCCAGACACTCCCAGGTACACCTCAGCGAACACAACCAGGTACACCTCAGACACTCCCAGAGCACACCTCTGTGCCTCCCAGGTACACCGCAGCACTGCACCAGGTACACCTTTGACACTCCATGTACACCTCCGACACTCCCAGATACACCTCTGACACTCCCCGTTGCTCCACTGACACTCCCTGGTACACCTGAGCACTCCCAGGTACACCTCCTGACACTCCCAGGTGCACCTCTGGCACTCCCAGGTACACCTCAGGAGCACTCCCAGATACACCCCAGTTGCTCCCAGGTACGCCCCCAGACACAACCAGGTACCTCCGGCCTCCCAGGTACACCTCTGACACTCCCAGGGTAAACGTCAGACACTCCCAAATACCTCCCTGGCCTCCTGGGTACATCTCTGGCCCTCCCAGGTACCTCTCCTGACACTCCCAGGTACACCTGGGCCACTCCCAGGTACACCTCTGATATTCCCAGGTACACCTGCTTGACCCCTCCCCAGGTACACCTCCATTCTCCCCAGGTACACCTCTGACACTCCCAGGTACACCCCAGACACTCCCCAGGTACACTTCTCACATTCCCAGGCACCTCTGGCCTCTAGCGTGCTCCTCTGTCACTCCTGATACATGTCTAACACTCAGTACCGCTGACACTCCCCAGGTACACGTGACACTGGTACACCTCAGACTTACTATGCACCTCCAGACACTGCAGGTACACCTTAGTCACTCAAGGTGCACCTCCCCGGCCTCCCAAGTGCTCCTCCTGGCCTCCTGAGCACACCTCTGGCTTACTCCCAAGAGTACACCTCAGGCCTCCCGGGTACCGTGAAACCTCCCAGGTGCTTCACTGACACTCCCTGGTATGCCTCCTGACATTCGGTGCACCTCTGACACTCCAGGTACACCTCCTGATACTCCCAGGTACACCTCCTGACACTTCCAGGTCCCACTTACTCCGTCCCAGGTACAGCTCCACGACACTCCCAGGTAAACCTCCGATACTCCAAGGTACACCACTGACACTCCCAGCTACACCTCCTGACACTCCTAGGTATTCTCTGACACTCCCAGGTACACCTTAGACACTCCTGGTACACCTCTGGCCTCCCTAGGTACCTCTTCACTCCCTGGTTCTCCCGTGACCTCCCAAGTACAACTCAGACACTCCCGTGCACCTCTCACACTCACAGCTACACCTCACACTCCCAGGTACTCCTGTGACCTCCCCTGGTACTTCTCTGGCCTCCCAGGTACACCTCCAGGCACTCCCAGGTACCACCTCAGGCACTCCCAGGTACACCTCCAGACACTCCCAGAGCACACCTCCGGCCTCCCGTTACACCTCTGATGCTCCCAGGTACTCACTGGCCTCCTGGTACCTCTGACACTCCCCAGGTACACCTCTGGCCTCCCAAGGTACACCTCCCCTGGCCTCCCAGGTGCACCTCAGACACTCCCAGGTACCCAGATACTCCCAGGTACACCCCAGACACTCCCAGGTACACCTCCTCCGACACTCCCAGGTACACCTCCCTGACACTCCCTGGTACACCTCCTGACCTCCCATGTACACCTCCCCAGCCTCCCCAGGTACACTTCCGATACTCCCAGGTACACCTCTCATATTCCCAGGTACACCTCGGCCTCCCAGGTGCTCCTCCCAGCCTCCCTGTTTCAACACAGAACTCCCAGGTACACCTCTGACCTCCCTGGTACACCTCTGGCTTACTCCCAGGTACACCTCTGGCCTCCCAGGTACCTCAGACACTCCCAGGTACACCCATACTCCCAGGTACACCCCAGACACTTCCAAGTACACCTCCGACACTCCCCAGGTACACCTCTGACCTCCCCTGGTACACCTCTGGCCTCCCATGTGCACCTCTGACCTCCCAGGTACACTTCCCGTCTCCCAGGTATTGCACCTCTGATGCTCCAGGTACACCTCTGACCTCCCAGGTACTCCTCTGACACTCCCTGTTTCACCTCTGGAGACTCCCAGGTACCTCTGACACTCCCAGGTATCACGTCCGATATTCCCAAGTACACCTCCGATACTCCCAGGTACCTTTGAGACTCCCAGGTACTTCACTGACACTCCCTGGTATGCCTCTGACATTCCTAGGTACGCCTCTGACACTCCCAGGTACCTCTGTTATTCCCAGGCCACACCTCTGACACTAACAGGTCATGTCCGACTTTCATGATAAAACTTCAAACACTCCCAGGTACACCTCAGACACTCCCAGAGTACCTCTGAAGCACTCCTAGGTACACCTCCTGACCTCCCCAGGTACACCTCTGGCCTCCCAGGTACACCTTTGACACTCCCAGGTACACCTCTGACACTCCCAGAGACGCACCTCAGCAGTCCCAGGTACTCACTGACATTCCGTGGTACATCTCAACCTCTCCAGGTACCACGTCCGCTTACTCCCACATACATCTCCTGACCTCCCCAGGTACATCTCTGACCTCCGTTACCTCTGGCTTACTCAGGATACCTCTGGCCTCCGAGGTACACCTCTGACACTCCAGAGTACACCTCCGACACTCCCAGGAACACTTCTCCACCTCCCAGGTACACCTCCGACACTCCCAGGTACACCTCCTGACACTCCCAGTTACAATTCTCTCACACTCCCTAGTTACACCTCAGCTTGCTCCAGGTACAACTCCGACACTCCCCAGGTAAACCTCCCGTGCTCCTAGGTACACCTCTCACCTCCCAAGTACACCTCTGACCTCCCAGGTGCTCCTGTGACACTCTCAGGTACATCTGGCCTCCCAGGTACCTCTGAAATTCCCAGGTACACCTCTGACACTCCCAGGTACACCTCTGACACTCCCAGGTACACCTCCTGCACTCCCGGGTACACCTCTGACACTCCTAAGGCCTCCTCTGTCCTCCCTGATACTCTCTCCCACTCGCAGCTACCCCAGGTACACTTCGAACCTCCCAGGTACCTCAGAGACTCCCAGGTACACCTCAGACACTCCCAGGTAAACCTCTGACATTCCAGGTACACCTCTGAGCACTCCCAGGTACACCTTACACTCCTGGTTCTCCCCTGACCTCCCAGGTGCCCCTCTGACCTCCCAGGTACACCTCTGACACTGCCAGGTACACCTTTGACACTCGCAGGTACTACTCTGACACTCCCAGGCTACCTCAGACACTCCCAGGTACAACCTCAGACACTCCCATGCACGCCTCAGTCACTCAGGTATCTCAGCCTCCCAGGTACACTCTGAACTCCCAGGTAAACCTCTGACATTCCCAGTGCACCCCGTGACACTCCCGTACTCCTCTGACACTCCCAGGACACCGCTGTCACTCCCAGGTACACCCCTGACACTCCCAGTTACACCCTGACACTCCCAGGTACACCTCTGACAATCACAGGTACACCTGGGCACTCCCAGGTACACCTCTGACACTTCCAGGTACCCCTGACACTTCCAGGTACCTCTGACCTCCCGGAACACCTCTGACCTCCCAGGTGCACCAATGACCTCCCAGGTACACCTCTGACACTGCCAGGTGCACCTCAGACACTGCCAGGTACCTCAGACACTCCCAGGTGCAGCTCAGACACTCCCAGGTACCTCAGACACTCCCAGGCACCTCCCCAACCTCCCAGGTACACCTCTTACACTCCTGGTTCTCCTGACCTCCCAGGTACCCTCTGACACTCCCAGGTACACCTCTGACCTGCCAGGTACCTGACACTCCCAGGTACCTCAACACTCCCAGGTACACCTCTTACACTCCTGGTTCTCCCCTGACACTCCCAGGTACCCCTCTGACACTCCCAGGTACACCTCCCTGACCTGCCAGGTACACCTTTGACACTCCCAGGTACTACTCTGACACTCCCAGGTACACCTCAGACACTCCCAGGTACCAACCTCAGACACTCCCATGTACCTCAGTCACTCCCAGGTACATCTCTGACCTCCCAGGTACACCTCTGCAACTCCCAGGTAAACCTCTGACATTCCCAGGTACACCCGTGACACTCCCAGGTACTCCTCTGACACTCCCAGATACACCGCTGTCACTCCCAGGTACACCTGACTACTCCCAGTTACACCTGACACTCCCAGGTACACCTCTGACAATCCCAGGTACACCTGAGGCACTCCCAGGTACACCTCTGACACTTCCAGGTACACCCCTGACACTTCAGGTACACCTCTGACCTCCCAGGACACCTCTGACACTCCCAGGTACACAGACACCTCCCAGGTACCTCTGACACTGCCAGGTACACCTCAGACACTGCCAGGTACACCTCAGACACTCCCAGGTACAGCTCGAAACTCCCAGGTACACCCTCAGACACTCCCCAGGTGCCACACTCCAAGTCACCTCCCTCCAGGCACACCTCCTAACACTCCAGTTACCTCTGCTCGAAGGTACACCGCGAACACTCCCAGGTACCCTCTGACACTGCCAGATACCTCTGACACTCCAGTACCACCTCAGACACTTCCAGGTAAACCTCAGACACTCCCAGGTACACCTCAGACACTCCCAGGTACACCCCTCTGACACTCCCAGATACACCGCTGTCTACCAGGTACACCCCTGACACTCCCAGTTACACCTCTGACCTCCCAGGTACACCTCTGACAATCCCAGGTAAGCCTCCCAGGTACCTCTGACACTGCCAGGTACCTCAGACACTGCACCAGGTACACCTCAGACACTCCCAGGTACAGCTCGAACACTCCCAGAGTGCACCACAACTCTGACACTCCCAGGTACACCACTGACACTACCAGGCACACCTCTGACACTCCAAGGTACACCTTGACGCTGCCAGGTACCCTCTGACACTCCCAGAACACCTCTGACACTCCCAGGCACACCTCTGAACACTCCCCAGGCACACCGCTGACACCCCAGGTACCCCTGACACTCCCAGGTACACCTCTGACTCCCAGACACATCCCTGCTGACACTACCAGGCACACCCCTGACACTCCCAGTTACACTCTGGACACTCCCAGGCACACCTCTGACAATCCCAGGTGGCCACCTGAGGCACTCCTAGGCACACCTCTGACACTCCCAGGCACACCCTGACACTTCCAGGCACACCTCTGACACTCCCAGGTACACCAATGAACTCCCAGGCACACCCCTGACAATCCCAGGTACACCTCTGACACCCCAGGAACACTCTCTGACACTTCCAGGAACACCTCTGACACTCCCAGGCATTCCTCTGACACTCCCAGGTACACCTCTGACACCCCAGGCACACCGATGACACTGCAAGATACACCTCTGACATTCCATGCATACCCCAGACACTTCCAGGTACACCCCAGACACTCCCCTGGTACACCCCAGACACTCCCAGGCACACCCCTGACACTCCCAGGCACACCGCTGACACTCCCAGGCACACCTCTGACAACCGGCACACCCCAGACAATCCCAGGCACACCTCTGACACTCCAGGCACACCCTGACACTCAAGGCACACCCCTGACACCCCAGGCACACCAATGACACCCCAGGCACACTGCTGACACTGCCAGGCACACCCCAGACACTGCCAGGCACACCTCAGACACTCCCCAGGAAAGCCTTGACACCCCAGGTAAAGCCCAGACACTCCCCAGAACATCTCAGACACCCCAGGTGCACCTCTGACACTTCCAAGCTGCACGTCTGACACTCAGGCACACCTCTGACACCCCCAGGCACACCTCCGACACCCCCAGGCACACCTCTGACACCCCAGGCACACCCTCATACCCCAGGTACACCTCTGACACTTCCAAATACACTTCTGAAATCCCAGGCACACCAATGATACTACCAGGCACACCTGACACTCCCAGGCACACCTCCGATACTCACAGGTACACCTCCGATACTCAGCAGGCACACCCCAGACACCCATGGTTCACCCTTGACACTCCAGATACACCTGACAACTCCCAGGCACACCAATGATACCACCAGGCACACTCCTGACACCTCAGGCACACTCCTGATACCCCAGGCACACCTGATAACTCAGTGCACACCTCAGACACCCCCTGGCACACCCCTGACAACTTGCACACCTTTACACCCCTGGGTTCTCCCTGACACCCCAGGCACACTGCTGACACCTGCACCTCTGACACCCCAGGCACTACCTGACACTCCCAGGTACACCCTGACACTCCCCAGGCACACCCCTGACACTCCCAGGCACACCCTCTGATACTCCCAGGTACACTCTGACACTTCCGGATCCAACTCTGACACTCCCCAGGCACACCAATCACACTCCCAAGCACAACTCTGACACCCTGGCACACGACTGACACTCCAGGTACACCTCTGACACCCAAGTACTCCTTTGACGCTGCCAGGCACTCCTCCGACACCCCAGGAACACCTCTGACACCCCAGGTACACACCCTGACACTTCCAGGCACACCGCTGACACCCCAGGCACACTCCCGACACTCCAGGGAACACCGCGACACTCCCAGGAACACCGCTGACACTCCAGGCACACCGCTGACACTGCCAGACACCCCAGACACTGCCAGGCACACTCCAGACTCCCAGGCACAGCCCAGACACCCCCAGTCACACCTCTAACTCAGGCACCCAGAAATTCCCAAGCACCTCTGACACTCCCAGCACACCTCTGACACTTCCAGGCACACCGCTGACACTCCCAAATCACACCGCTGACACTGCCAGATACACCTATAACACTCCACTCTAATAACTCCCCACACCTGTGCCACACCCCCTTATGTCCCCAGGTACACCCCCATTCCAGGCACACCAACGACACCTCCAGGCACACCTCTGACACTCCCCAGGCACACCTCTGACACTCTCAGGAACACCTCTGACACTCCCAGGCGTACACCTCTGACAATCCCCAGGTACACCTCTGATACTCCCCAGGTACACCTCTGACACTTCCAGATACACCTCTGACACCCCAGGCACACCAATGACACTACCAGGCACACCTCTGACAACTCCCAGGTACACCTCCGATAACCCGCAGGCACACCTCCGATACTCCCAGGCACACCTCAGACACCCCAGGCACACCTCAGACACATCCCAGCAGGCACCCCTGACACTCCCCAAGTGCACCTCTGACACCCAGGCACACCCCAACACACCAAGGCACACCCTGACACTGAAGGCATGCCACACACACTCCCCAGGCACACAGCTGACACTGCCAGATACACCTCTGACACCCATGTACACCTCAGACACTTCCAGGCACACCTCAGACACTCCCAGGCACACCTGAGACACCCCAGGCACACCTCTGACACTCCCAGACACCGCTGTCACTACCAGGTACACCCCGACACTCCCAGTTACACCCCCGACACCCCAGGCACACCTCTGACAATCCCAGGCAGACCTTGACACTCCCCTAGGCACACCTCTGACACTCCAGGTACACCCCTGACACTTCCAGGCACACCTCTGGCACCCCAGGCACACCAATGACACTCCCAGGCACACCACTGACAATCCTGCACATACCCTCTGACACCCCTCTCAGGAACACCCTGACACTCCCCAGGTACACCTCTGACACCCCAGGTGTTCCCTCTGACACTCCCAGGCACACCTCTGACACTCCCCAGGCACACCGATGACACTTCAGGCACACTTTACACTCCCTGGTTCTCCCCTGACACCCCAGGCACACCCCAGACACCCCAGGCACACCTCTGACACCCCAGGTACTACTCGACACTCCCAGGCACACCTCTGACACTCCCCAGGCACACCTCTGACACTCCCAGTTACACCTCCGACACTCCCCGACACCTCACACTCCCTGGTTCTCCCTGACACTCCCAGGCACACCCTCAGACACCTCCTCTGACACTCCCTGCACACCTCTGACACTCCCAGGTACACCTCTTACACTCCTGGTCCTCCCCGACACCCCAGGCACACCCCAGACACCCAAGCACACCCCGACAATCCCAGGCACACCTCCACTCCCGGTCTCCCTCCTGACACCCAGTCACACCCCTGACACCAGGTACACCTCAGGCACCCAGGCACACCACTGACACTTCCAGGCACACCCCTGACACTCCAGGCACACCCCGACACTCCAGGCACACCCTCTGACACCCAGGTACACCAATGACACTCCCAGGCACACCACTGACACCCCTGGTACACCTCCTGACACTCCCAGGCACACAAATGACACTTCCAGGTACACCAATGACACCCCAGGCACACCCTCTGACACTTCCAGGCACCTCTGACACTCCCAGGTACACCTCTGACACTCCCAGGCACACCCTGACACGCTCCCAGAACACCCTCTGACTCCAGGCACACCTCTGACACTCCCAGGCACACACCTCTGACACTCTCAGGTACATCTCTGATACCCCAGGTACACCCTCTGACACTCCAGATACCTCCTGACACTTCCAGGTAAACCTCTGACACTCCAGGTACACCGCTGACACTCCCAGGTACACCTCTGACACTCCCAGGTACACCTCTGATACTCCCAGGTACACTCCGTTACTCCCAGGTACACCTCTTACAATCCCTGGTTCTCCTGACATTCCCAGGCACACCCCAGACACTCCCCAAGCACACCCCTGACACTCCCTGGTACTACTCTGACACTCCCAGGCACACCTTTGACAATCCCCAGGCACACCCTGACACTCCAGGCACACCCCTGACACCTGCCACACCTCCGACACCCCAGTTACACCCTGACACTTTCAGGCACACTCTGACACTCCCAGGTACACCCTCTGATACCCCCAGACACCTCTGACACTTCCGGATACACTTGACACTCCAGGTAAACCTCTGACATTCAGGTACACCCCTGACACCCCTGTACACCTCTACACTCCCTTGCACTCCCCCTGACATTCCCAGGCACACCTCAGACACTACCAGGCACACCCCAGAGACCCCAGGCACACCTCCGACACCCCAGGTACACCAGACACCCCCAGGCATACCCTCAGACCCCAGGTAAACCTCTGACATTCCCAGGCACACCTCTGACACCCCAGGCACACCTCTGACACTCCCTGGCACACCCCTGACACTCCCAGGTACCCTCTGACACCCCAGCACCTCTGACACTACCAGCACCTCTGACACTCCCAGCACACCTGACACCTCAGGCACACCTCAGACACTTCCAGGTACACCCAGACACCCCAGGTACACCTCCTAGACACTCCTGTACATCCCTGACACTCCCAGGCACACCCCTGACACTCCCAGGTAAACCACCTCTGACATTCCCAGGCACACCCGAGACACTCCCCAGGTACACCCCTCTGACACCCCAGGCACACCTCTGACACCCCCAGGTACACCTCTGATACTCCCAGGTACACCCCTGACACACTCCATACACCTCTGACACTCCCAGGCACACCACACTACCACCAGGCACCTCTGACACTCCCAGGTACACCTCCGATACTCCCAGGTACACCCCGATACTCCAGGTACACCCAGACACCTGGTTCACCTCTGACACTTCCAGATACACCTCTGACACCCCAGGTACACCAATGATACTACCAGGCACACCTCTGACACTCCCAGGTACACCTCTGATACCCCAGGTACACCTCCGATACTCCCAGGTACACCTCAGACACCCCTGGTTCACCTCTGACACTCCCAGGTACACCCCTGACACCCCAGGCACACCTCCCTACACCCCTGGTTCTCCTGACATCCCAGGTACACCCCAGACACTCCCCAGGTACACCCTGACACTCTGGCACTACCTGACACTCCAGGCACACCCCTGACCCCAGGCACACCTCTGACACCCCAGGTACACCTCTGACACTCCCAGTCACACCTCCTGACACCCAGGCACAACCCCGACACCCCCAGGCACACCCTGACACTCCCAGGTACACCTCTGACACCCCAGGTACACCTCTGACACTCCCGACACCTCTGACACTCCCAGGTACACCACCACTTCCCAAGTTCTAACACTCCCCAGGTACACCACTGACACTACCAGGTACACCCTGACACCTCCAAGGTACCCCTGACACTCGCCAGGCAACCCTGACACTCCCAGGAACACCCCTGACACCTCACAGGCACACCTCTGACACCCCAGGCACACCTGCTGACACTCCCAGGTACACCTCTGACACTCCCAGGTACACACCGCTGACACTCCCAGGCACACCGCTGACACTCCCAGGTAGACCGCTGACTGCACACCCCAGACACTGCCAGGTACACTCGGACACCCCAGGTCCAGCTCAGACACCCCAGTTACACGTCTATAACTCCCAGGTGCACCTGTGACACTCTGCGTACCCCACACTCCCAGGCACACCTCTGACACTCCCAGGCACACTTGCCACTCCCAGTTACACCGCTGACACTGCCAGATATACCATGACACTCCCAGGCACACCCTCAAGCACCCCAGGTACACCCCCGACACTCCCAGCACACCTCCACACTCTTGGTTCTCCCCGACACCCCAGCACACCTCAGACACCTCCGGTCACCCCCGACACTCTGGCACACCTCTGACACCCCAGGCACACCTCTACACTCCCTGGCACACCCCCGACACCCCAGGTAACCCTTGACACTCCCAGGACACCCCCGACACTCCCAGGTACACCTTACACTCCCGGTACACCCCTGACACTCCCAGTTACACCCCCTGACACTCCCAGGCACACCCCAGGCACTCCCAGGTACACCACTGACACTTCCAGGTACACCCCTGACACTCCAGGCACACCCCTGACACCTCCAGCACACCTCTGACACCCCAGGCACACCAATGACACTCCCAGGCACACCACTGACACCCTTGGTACACCTCTGACACTCCCAGGTACACAAATGACACTCCAGGTCACACCAATGACACCCAGCACCCCTAGACACTTCCAGGCAACCCCCTGACACTCCCAGGCACACCTCTGACACTCCCAGGCACACCTCTTTAAGTACCTAGGAACACCTCTGACTCCTCCCCAGGTACACCTCTGACACTCCCAGGCACACCTCTGACACTCCTCGGGTACATCTCTGACACTCCCAGCAACACCTCTGACACTCCAGACACACCTCTGACACTTCCAGGTAAACCTCTGACACTCCCAGGTACACCGCTGACACCCCAGGCACACCTCTGACACTCCCAGGCACACCTCCGATACTCCAGGCACACCTCCGATACCCCAGGCACACCTCTTACAACCCTGCCCCTCCTGACACTCCAGGCACACCTCAGACACCCCAAGTACACCTCATGCATTCCCTGGTACTACCTGACACTCCAAGGCACACCTCTGACACTCCCAGGTACACCTCTGACACTCCCAGGTACACTTCTGACACTCCCAGTTACACCTCCGACACTCCCAGTTACACCCCTGACACTCTCAGGCACACCCCCTGACACCCCAGGTACACCCCTGACACTCCCAGGCACACCTCTGACACTCCCAGACACACCCCTGACACCCCCAGGCAAACCCCCTGACATTCCCAGGTACACCTCTGACACTCCCCAGGCACACCTCTTACACTCCCTGTTCACCCTGACATCCCAGGCACACCCAGACACTACCAGGCACACCCCAGACACTCCCAGGTACACCTCCGACACTCCCAGGCACACCCTCAGACACTCCCAGGTATACACCAGACACTCCCAGGCAAACCTCTGACATTCTGTACACCTCTGACACTCCCAGGCACACCCCTTACACCCCCTGGTACTCCCCTGACACTCCTGTACACCTCTGACACCCCAGCGCCACCCCGACTACCAGGTGCACACCCTGACACTCCAGTACTACCTGACACCTCTGAGGCACACCCCAGACACCCCAGGCACACCTCAGACACCCCCAGGCACACCTCAGACACCCCCAGGCACATCTCGACACCCCAGGCACACCCCTGACACTCCCAGGTAAACCCTGACACCCCAGGCACACCTGACACTCCCAGGTACACTTTCACTCCCAGGCACACCCTGACACCCCAGGTGCACCTCTGACACTCCCAGGTACACCCTCTGACACTTCCATACACCTCTGACACTCCCAGGTACACTCTGATACTCCCAGGTACACTCTGATACTCCCCAGGTACACCTCAGACACTCCCCTGGTTCACCTCTGACACCCCAGATACACCTCTGACACTCCCAGGCACACCAATGATACCAAGGCACACCTCTGACACTCCCAGGCACACCTCTGACACTCCCAGGCACACCCCTACCCCAGGCACACCCCAGACACTCCCTGGTTCACCTCCTGCACACCCCTTGACACTCCCAGGTACACCTCTACACTCCTGGTCACACCTGACATCCCCAGGCACCTCAGACACTCCCAGGCACACCACTGACACTCCCTGGCACTACTCTGACACTCCCAGGACACACCTCTGACACTCCCAGGTACACCCCTCTGACACTCCCAGGCCACCTCCCTGGACACCCCCAGTCACACCTCCGACACTCCCAGCCACACCCCTGACACTCCCAGGCACACCCCTGACACAATCCCAAGCACACACTCTCATACCCCCAGACACACCTCTGACACTTCCGGACACACCTGACACCCCAGGCACACCAATCACCTCCTGCACAACCAACACCCCAGGCACACCACAGACACTACCAGGTACACACCTCCAAACCCGACACCCCAGGCACCCTCGACACCCCAGGAACACCTCTGACACTCAAGCACACCTCTGACACCCGAAGCACACCCAGACACTCCCAGGCACACTCCGACACCCAGGTACACTCCGACACACCCCAGTACACCAAGCCACACTCCCAGTTACACCCCAGACACCCCAGGCACACCTCTGACACTCCCAAGTACACCCCAGACACCCCAGGCACACCCCAGACACCCCCACCATCCCAGACACTCCCAGCCACACCCCACAACCCCCAGGCACACCTCTAACACCCCCAAGTACACCCCTGACACCCCAGGAACACCCCTGACACCCCCAGGTACACCTCTGACACCCCAGTTACACCTCAGACACTCCCAGATTTCACACTCCAGGTACACATCTGACACTTAGTCCACCCCTACAGCACATGTAACTGAACGAAGTACAATTGAT